>NC_049979.1:2935685-3066560 GCF_000003815.2 Branchiostoma floridae
ACCGAACGGTCACTTCTGACCTGGTTTCAAACCAGAGCGGCCACAGTTGGGATCCCGGCACAAGCATCTTTGCCGTGCAAAACGAACCGCCACACCTCTGCTTTGAGATAATTAGCGATGGGCAGCGCCGTGCACGCCTGGGTGTCACCAAAGCCGCGCCAGCATTTAATAGCGGAGTGAAAGTTGTGACAGGGAAGGCTGTCAGGTCGGCGCGTGACCTGGAAGTCGGGGTCACCAGGGTCACGCGGGGTCACACTTCGGCAGCGCGCGTCGGGTTTTCGACGTAATCTCCAAGCAGATCATACGGTGGCGTAATATACTATCAAAGCCGACCAAGAAGCTTAGCTTGCCAAAGTCAGACCATTGGCCACCTACGGTGGGTTTGATACTATATACACTGTATTACGCCACCGTGGATCTGGTTGGATATTATATCCGATGGGCGTGAGTCTACGTACTAAACGATGATGGTAGTTCACCTTTATCCGCGGGGTAACCTATATCCGTTGTTTTAAAAACAGGTTATTTAGAGATGCGACAAAAGTAAAAGGGAAAAATCTCTATAGATATAAATCATGCTTTAGCATACATTACGGGGGGGGGGGTCTTTCTTGTACCAAGTGGCTACTCATTAGTCCCGCCTTTTGAATGATTATGTCCCTGAAAAATGGAGTATGTTTTCTGTTTGTGTGCTGTGCTTCGGATATTTGTGGTCTTCATAATGAATAACGTTAGAAACTATTGTGCTGATATTAGTTATTTGGGTAGGTCATGTTTTAGGCGATAGACTTTTGTGATGTTAAAAGTTCGTTCTTCGAGGCTCGGGGAGATTGTTTCAATTCACGATTGTTGTTAAAAAAAGTGTTTGTTTCATTTCGCCTCACATTTAGACGTATTAAAGATGAAACGCAACAATTACATCCGCCGAAAATGCGTCAAAAATTGAGATCAAGTGCTATGAAAATAGTTGTCTCTCTCAAACAGCATGTGGGGTTTATTTTCTGCATCGGGGACGCTGAAAACAGTTTCCATCGTCGATGGGCGTGGAAACCGGCACGAAAGATCTGATAACAAAGATAAACAAGTGATAATCACAACATACTACTGCAAACAATTAAGAAGGCGTGACGAAGGAAATGGGTTCTCCGCCCCCCGAGGGGAGTTCTATTTGTCTCCCCGGTCTGTTGTAAAACACTTAGCACCGCCAATGGGCCGTGTAAAGCCGTGAGAGGGGGTGATTACTTAGGCAAACAAGGAATCATCAACATACTCTGTAAACAAAGAAGGGTTCCCCTCCCACTCGGACCTCCCACCGACTACTTCTGTCACCAAGGTCTACTGTAAAGCTAGCAAAACTGCCAAAGGGGCGTGAAAACGGCTCGAGGAAAGTGATAATTACTAACGAAAATGAACATCTGTATATGTTTGCAAACAAAGAAGGAGGCGGTGAAAATGAAATGGGTTTCCCTCCCACCGACGGCTTACATTTGTCACCCAGGTCTGCCGTAAAGCTAGCAGAACTGTCAAACGGAGGCGTGGAAAGGGCTCGAAGAAAGTGATAATTACTCAGGAAAACAACGATCATGCAAACAAAGAACTTCGGAAGGCGGTGAAAAAAATGAGTTCCCCTCCCTCCGACTAGCGAGGGCATACTGTCACCATGGTCTGCTGTAAAACACTTATAACCGCCGAAGGGGCGTGCAAAGCAATCAAAAGGGTGATTCCTCGGGTAGACAAGGAGTCATCAACATACTTCTGTAAACAAGGAAGGCGGTGCCAAAATGAAATTAGGTCTCCGCCCCTCAACTACTGATTATGTTCGTCACTGCCCTGTTGTGAAGTAAAGCCACAGAAACCGCCCAAGGGATGTGAAAAGCGACTCAGGAGGAGGGGTGATTCTTTGATATAGACAAAATAATCGGCCGTCCTATAGAAATGGGTCCACCATCTCCTCCTCAAAACTCGCGTGAAAGTTTGTCACGTCCGCGCGATCGGGACCGAGTAACCTACTTTCCAAGCATAGGGTAGGCGCTGACTTGTTTTTGATGTCTTTTTATGCATTTTTATCGGGATTTCTACGTTGTCAACTTTTCATTGTGTACACACTACACAGATATGACAAAATGGATAGCCCGACAAAAAAGTTACATAAAAAAGACACCGATCAAACCAAGCTGTAGCCAGCTAAACTCTCTTTAGAGGGCTCGGACAGGGTGACCTAGTCTCTACCAGACTCCCGGAGTAGGTCGCTGGAAAAACCGTAGAAATGGAACAAATAGAGGAATAACCCGGTCAGAGGAGTGTAGCCGGACCGGCCAGGGAGCAGCGCGCGACCCACGGTTAGGAAATATAAAAGTCCTCTGGCCGGCCGACTCCCCTACTGTACTTTTGACTATTTGTCTAATTTCTACTATTATGACTGTAGAAAAGGTGGGATATTTCGTCTTCCACTGTCTTCCAAAAAGGAGTCGAACCCAATAACCCAGGATCTAGAGTTACCTTATACTAGTTAGACTAGAGTAGACACTTGTGATATTGGTTTGACACTGTATGAATCTCTTATGTTACCTGCAATTAGCCCACGGGCAAGAATTTACAATAAAACCGATCCACGGAGCCTGGTAGAGGCTAATCTCCAAGCAGATCCTACGGTGCCATAAGATAGTATCAAAGCTGGCCAAGGAGTGTAGCCGGCCAAGGGAGTCAAACGGGCAAGTTTGATACTATAGATTACGCACCGTGGATCTGGTTGGAGATTAGGTAGAGGCTACAATTTCTACTATTAGACCACCGGCCGACCCGAGTGGCCTGGAGGAGGCTAAGTCAGGGTGACCCCCGTGCGGTATCGTTTATGGAACGTGTCCGGCGGTGTTTACACGACTGTCTCCCCTAATTTGGGCCGTGATTTATGACAACACAATACCTCCCGCCAATCACAGAACACTTTCACCGGCCCGGGCAGTGAGCATAACAGGGCCTCCCGTCGTGGTAACCATCTCCGCTGACAGTTTTTTTCTTCCCTTCGCCCTTTTTTTTTGACAAGTTGTAAATATAGAGAAAGCGTCTGGCTGTACTGTAGTAATAACGTCTGACGAGGCCGACGCGCGGAAACCACGGGAACGACAGCAGTGTCGTGCCCAGGGCACACAGCGTGCACACACACACAGACACGTCCATGATACACACACGCGGGCCCCTCTCAACCCGCAAGGGACACCGCCTCCACTTTCACTAGTGAAAGTGAACACACACACACACACACACAGTCTCGAAAACATGCAAATCCGGCACTGATGAGTCTTTTGCCGCCTCAGAATGTATACCGCAATTACGGCATGCTGGCCCTTGTACATATACACACACGAGTGGTGCCTCTTCTTTCGGTGCGCGCCCCCCCCTCTTGTCGCAACCATGCCGGTGGAACAACCGCCTCTTCACCCTGACAATGGGCGCGCGGGACTGCGACCGAGCGCGGCGAAGTTTTCACACCTAGACCAATGCGTTGTTTGCTTTGCGATTCGGGCCTTTATGGCTCGCGAGTCGGAGCGGATTTGAGCCCGTCTGGCTTCCGTCTGGGAGAAGAAGCCGTTGCAACCCTTTTGGGCCCCGGGACCCCTCACCTCCCCTTTTCGGGCGGCCGGGCCAATAGAGGCCCGCCTGACATCACCGCCGCCCAATCCCGCCACTGTTTACTCGCCGCCTTCATGCATATGTTGATCAATTTCTGTGCGTCTCGCTGTACTACACCGCCGGAGAGCAGGCGTCGCAAACGGATAATCCAAAAATCCCCGTTCCCCCACCAAACCACCACCATGCAGCATGAGACGTCGTAGCAGCGGGGAAGGTCTCGCCTCCGTCGTGGTTCGCCCCGTGAGTCGCCCGACAGGCCGTGCGCCCTGAAAATGCCCCCTACAAAAAAGCCCACCAAAGCGAGGTAAGGCGCTCACTCAGACTGTATGCAAATTCCCTATCCCCCCCCCCCCCCCGGTCCGTGCCTACAGTACCCGTGTTGTAGAGAGAGTGTGTGTTATGATCGCTACTGAAGCTCGCCGGTATACCGGAGGCACTAGCACGGCGTCTGTTGTTGTCTTCCCTCCCCGTGCGGCCCGTCCTCTCCCACCGGCTCGAGCCGGACTCCGCTGCGGGCTCGGTCGGCATGCTGAGCCCCGCCAGCCGCCAGCATTCTGACCCTCTTCTCTCTTCTTCCCCGCTGCCCCCGCCGGCCCGTAGGGCGAAGGAGGAAGGTCTGGACTGGGAGACTAGGAATGCACGGTAAGAAGAATATAGTACCTCCCGCTTTAATCATGTGTGCTCAAAACGGAGGGGCTCGCAAGGTTCTTCTCCTTCTTCTGCCTTTCCTTCTTTCCTTGCCTAAACCCGCTGACAAAACCAGCCACAAAATGCCCCCGTCGTCGTGTGATGTTGGGCAAGGACGCATGACAGCGGCCACCAAAGTTTCCGTGTCGTCCCGGTCCCACCAGCCACCACCGGCTCGTGTGTAGAAAAAAAAAACGTTACCCACAGTCGCTACACTCTCACCACATTCCCACGAAAATAAAGCACAATTCCATCAACATGGCGTCACAAAAGGCCGCCCAAATCCACGGGAGAGCGTGGAAAATTATAGCAGAGGCCGTGGACGGTTCGAGCCAGTCAGGAGAAAGTGTTGGCTGCGGGTGAAAGTGTTGCATACCATTGCTTGAATAGGCGCGACCGGAATAGAACGCCTGGTGACCTGCTTTTCAAACAATTAGCACTTTCCGTTAAACCGAACTCCGAAGGACAGGCCCCATTGGGCTTAAATTGTGCAGAAAGTCGGGAAATATTACGCCTGGCACCAAGGCAGAACCCCACACGCCAAGGAAAACTCGAATCTCGAGGGAAAGATAACAATAATTGGGCAGGAAAACTCGTCAGAAACTACCGGCCACACAGCGAACAGTACACGTCATGCGTCCCCCTTTCACTTTTTAACATGGACTCCATACCGCAGGGAAAGTTAGGGCGGGAAAATAAAACACAATCTCAATTTCGCGAAGCCCTCCTACAGCAAAGAAACCCCTATGATCTTGAAGACAAAAAAGAAGGGAAACAAAAGGAGTGTTTCGCGTGCCTGCAGTGTGTGTTGTACGTGTGAGTGGGTGCCAGACGGAGTTTCACGTGGTAGCACAGTTTCATTGACGGGCGCCCTGATTACTGACCGGCCACCGCACGTGAACATCATCCACAATATCCCAACCCCGGGCGACGTGAGAGAGACTACCGTGGTGTAGACAAATCTGGGTGACTCACTGTAGTGTAGGGTCGGGAAAAAGGGACAAGGGGAGGGGATATAGCTTCCACCAAGGAGGTTGAACCTCCTTGCTTCCACCGTAGATATGCACGGAAGAAACTGCTGGCACCAACGTTTAGAAATGGCGGAATCACGGAGGAAAAAATGAGAAAGAAACGCCGAGTCTCTTTCCGACACGTGAACTTACCGTACAGTAAAGTTAGCACACAGGGTTCCAGTTTTTTCAAAAGTCAATTCTGTGTAAAGTATCGTTGTTTCTGTAACATTAACGTTACGTAGAAGGTTTGGAATAAATAACGTGTAACAAACGAGGCGATTTTCCCCACCCAAAGTTGAACACCGAACGCGCCCCACCCGCCAACCTTCCCCTTCTAACATATTACTTATGTCATATTAACTTTAAGATCTTCTCCCTGTATCGTATGGGGGCAGGTTAAACATTCATACAGCTTGTTATGTCTGGGTTTATAAGCCAATAAGACCCGCTAATATTACAGCAAGTGAGTGGAGTTGCGCCAAATCTCAGAGAAATATCAGGACATATGTCACAACTGTTCCATTCATACTCTTGCTCGCCAAGTTTACCGATGGCGATCGTATAAAAAAACAACAACTCATGCCCGACATTTTCACCCAAAACACGTGTGAAGTCATAAGTGATGTCCCCGGTAACCCTACCAACCGTTTAGGGGAATAACAGTTCTATTTGAGGCTTGTGACAACCTGCAGAAGAGCTCAGGTCGGGCCGCGGAAAGTTGGTCAGTGGGTTAGCGAGTCGGCCGGCGGCCTTCTGAAAGTTTGGGCTGTCGAAGTCGCTTAGATTTCATGGCCTTACGTAACACTTAGAACACGAGGACGCTATTTTTGGGTAGCAGGTTGTTTGTGTCTGCCGAAATATGAGATAAAGACAATGGTTTCAGAAGAAAGGCGCTTGCCAAGGTCAAGGAACTCCCTTGTAGTTGAAAGGTCATACACGAACTATTCCTAGCTGGGACGGCCATCTTGAATGCGGTGTGCCGAACTTCCTCAAGTTCCTGACATTACGACAATCTCTAGTTGTACAAGTCGTGATTTTTCTCGTACATTTGATGTTGTTTATAAAAGATTCTGTATCAAGTTTTCCTGTAGTGACCTTCACAGATTGATAAGTTCCCCCGATGATCGGAAGTGCGAGTTATAAAATAGGGTGTGTGGAAAGTGTGCTTGAGTAAAGCTTCTCCCTTTTTAATTTGCCTAACATTTACCATTTCCTGTCGGATAACAATAAGTTTAGAACAACCCTACCCTTCCCCACACCCCATATGTCAATGGCAATGTGCCCTTATTGATGTAGGCTTCCTCTTGGCAAAATTGTTCAAAGTTTAGAAAAAAATGTTTTTACAAAAACATTATTAGAAAATTGGAAATTTCTTAAGGTATGGTTAAGATACATCTACCTTAAGATTTCAGGTATACATTCACTTTATACATACCATTCCTATTCCTACCACTACATGGTTAATTCTGCTGTGTAAAGAGAAATTATGAAAACAACATGTTAAGCAAAGAACTATTTGAAATGTTATAAAAGTTAAGTATCTTTTTAAAACTTAAGGGATTACCCTACAAGATTAATAGGTGGATAAATCTACTCTATAACCCTTCCATAGCAGAGGACACATGGTGGAACAAGCAGCTATGTTATCAAATGCATGTTTTGTGCGGTTCTCAACATTTCAAAATTAGCCAATTCATTTAAGAAAATATATGGAATATTTACACATGAGTAGGACAGCTTGCAGAAATCCCTTGAATCCTTGATACTTTAATCTGAAATTCTCAACATTGTAAGATAACTTGTGACTGTGTCAAATGTTATGAAAAGTAGCTGTTACTAAACAAGTTTTCATGATCATCCTGACTGGCACAAACAAAATGTCCTGAAGAGTTATATCAAGTACATCCATACCAAAAAAAAATGCTTGAAGCTTTGAATGTGCTGTGATAGTAAGAGGTGCATGTAGTGTTAGATAGTTTTGTATTTGAACAGGTTCAGGAAATCTTGAAGACTATTTTAGAATTTAATATTTGCATGCTTCTGTCATACCTGGCATTTTAGAATATCAACATAAAATGCATCTAATTCCATATATTCGGGGTATGAAATATATGATGCATACTTAGTGTAGTTCTTCTTAACTACGTTCTTAGTACACCCAATTCAAACCATATATTTCTGGTGCAAAATTAGATTGCTTTTCATGAGTATTTCTCAGGAGTATTTCTCATAAAACTGTCAAAAGATGTGTGTCTTGATAAGACAGCACTTCGCTTCATTGATTCTGGTTGTTGACTGTATATCTCTTCTCCAGCTGCTATGGATATGCAGGAATACGAGGAAGAATTATGAAACAATTTCTTCTGGTATCACAGAAAGTGATCATCGTTTATAAATTGAAATAATCGAGGACATAGTTGCATAGATTTTGTCTTGCCTGACAGGAAAAGCCTTAACTTTTTGCCTTATTCCAACTTTGCTGTACTTTTATATACATGGATCTGCTACACAAAAGAAATCTTTTGAGACATATAGGAATGTTACGATTTTCTTTGTCTTGACAACAACACTTTTTGGGGGGGGGGGGAGGATAGAAAAGAAGTTGAAATGGGTTCTTTTTTTATCAGGGAAAGAAACAGCTCAAGTTTGAGTTGAGATCATCATCTTTGGTAACAGTATTTTTAGATACATGATTAAAGTTTCAAAACTTTACTGGCTAACATGGCTTGTTTCAGAGAAATTCTTACAGAAAAATATTATTTTCTTTAGAAAAGTCAAACGGTGGGTCTACTTGGACTGTATTGTTGTACTGCGTAGTTATTAATTATAGATGCATTACTGGTATATCAAGTGTTGTAACAGTAATTTGAGCCAATACTGAGTTTCAAGATATTATTCTGTAAGCTCTGACAAATTGACGTACATTATAGTTGCACACTAGGCACAAGGGATGAATATTTAGGTTTCTTATTTCCACCCTTGTTCATAATACCAAGGTGGTTATAGGAAGCCTCCTTGATGATACTTGTATATAAAAAGTTAAGTATAAGATAGTATCTGTACTCAAGTTTAAGATACAACAGAAATTTATGATGTCTTAACAGAATGGTGAAATGGTAAATTTACAGGAGTAAAACAATTGACTTTCTTAAAACACTTAATTGAGATTTTTTTCCATATCATATTTTTTCTACTTCTATCTCTTGCCTTTTCATGACATTCCAGTGCTCCTTGCCTTGTCACTTTTTCCCATTTGTGCTTAATGCCAACGCCAACCTATTTGAATGAGGAAACACGACACTAAAAATCAGGTTCAAAGATGTGTTTGAGGTCGGATGTTTTTGTAATTGTGAAACATCATGACAAGAATTAAGATACCACTGCTTTGGAGGGCAGTGCATCCTCTCAAGTGACATGAAACTTGATTGTACATCCAGTAATTGAAAATGTGGGATTTAAACCACAGCCACCTTAGGATTTGGAAAAGGACTATCCTATAGTGTTCAGTAGGTCATCTATCGCAACATTCAAAGCTACATGCAAATGTAGCTACTTTAGTAACTGTAAATGTAGCTACTACAAGCAAATGTAGCTACTACATGTTTCTTGTTAAAAAAAGAAAGCTATGCTAGTTCCAGTCTTTCACATGAATGTACAACCATACTTGTTTAGGTAGTACGTATAATAAGCAACCTTTTCTTGTATCTCACTCCCAAAGGTAACGCTATATCATGATACAAAGCATCTAACTCAGTAACTGGTCCCTTGTTGTAGTAGCCTGGGTACCATCCGGATAGTAGTTCGCTCCTTTGTTCGCTTCTGCTATCCGTCTGGAGACTTGCGCATTCAAACCGTTTGGTGGTGACGCCAGTTGATGAGCGAATCAAGGAATGGGTTCTAGAGCGCTTGTTCGATGACAACAGGCTGGCGTCCGCATGCGCAAGGGGGCGGAGGGCTTTTCCGGTGTTGGAACACCTGTTCGAACGAGCAGTTGAACCCATTCCATAATTCGCTCATGTGTAGGGACCAATCAGCGCCTGCGTCCAAAATTTGGACGATTCCAGACGTTTAGATGGTCCGCGTTCCCAGACCTAAACACAGAGAAGCGACTGTATATAGTATATAATGAACGTCGGAGCGAACTACTTTCCGGATGGTACCCAGGCTATTGTTGTAGACAGGTCAACATTGAATGGCAACATTGGTCTGCAGATTTCAATAGTGGCATGGCCAAAAGCTAGACATAATTCCAGTCTATTACCTTTCTTAGGTCACTTTTTAAATAATTTTCAACCTTAAGAACAAAACAAAGAACAACTGTTCTTCATCTGTACAAATCTCAACAGAATCCTTGTCCCTGACAAAATATCTAGAGTGCACCTCTGCAAAAAGATTTGATGGATATTGCTGTTTGCCTACTTTTCAACACATTTCTTACCAAACCTTACTTGTATCTAGCTTATGTCAGCAAATACAAGTACTCGTGGAATTAGGGAGGGGAGTGTAGCTATGCAAAAATGCATTTTATGTTACTTTTTATAGCCTGAATGTGCAATTCGGAGGGGAACCTTGTCCCTGTTCAGGTATGCTTACCCTTGTGTTGTAGGTGTACCTGTCAGAACTTCAGATCATGTCATCTGCCAACACAGATGAACTTTCCTGCTGGGATGTTTTCTTCTGTTGTGTTTTCACCCCTCCCTAGTGTCTGCAACCACAACTGGATCTTGCACTGGGGAGGGGTAATGCCTGACAGACTCTGGTTATTGCAAAAGCTCGCTAAATTCAGAGAGTGACGATACAGAAGTTTTCTTGTGCTTCTTAACCATGTTTCTGGAAGCAAAAAGGTTTGGAATTAATTGGGAAAAATAATAGTCAAAGTGGGACAATTCATACAAAAGTTTCTCTATTTTTTTTAAAATTTCCTTTCCAATCCTTAGCATTTCTTAAGCCACTGTAGTTTCATGTTTTCTATGTTGATTTTTGCTTCATTTCCAATACATTTCTAAACCTGGCCTTTGTTTTGCCGTGAACTACAATATAGTTATGGAATTGGGGAAGGGACTATGGAAGTGTGACAATTAACACATTTAAATATTTCAACATTTCTTTTTGTTTCATTTCTAATATCTGATGCATTTCTTAACCCAACTTCCAATCCATGACCAGCTTGTGGCAGCAAATAGTTGTGGGATAGGGGAGGGGAACATTTGGAGACTTGCTACAGTAGCAATGTAAAAGGTTATTCCTATGTTGCCTTTTGCTCCCATCTTGATACATTTTTTAACCCAACCTTACTGGCGTCCAGCTTGAGTCTGCAAATACATGTAGTTGTGGAATTGAGGAGTAAAATATTCAGAGTGTAGACTGTAGCTATGTTTCATTTCGTTTCGTTTCCTTTCTGACATGCATGTCTTGAGCCAACAAAATAGGGGCATATTTGGAGTGTAGCAATGCAAAAGTCTTGAGCCAACAAAATAGGGCATATTTAGAGTGTAGCAATGCAAAAATGTTCTGTGTTGCTTTTTTGCTTTCAGTTTTGGGTCTAGCTTGGTGTAGAATTGGGGAGGGGTTCAGGCATATTCAGAGGGTAGCACCACAAAAAAGGTTTTCTAATGTATAACTTGCTGTTTGCTTGTGATTACATATAAATTGGGAGAGGACTACCCAGAATGTAGCAATGCAAAAATGCTTTTTTCTTTGTCGCTTTTCGCCTCCTGTCCGTCTATTTCAGAGTATCTTACTGAATCTTAGTTGTGTCTAGCTTGGTGTGGAGTTGGGAGTGGCTGAGGGAAAATATCTCGAGGGTAGCACTGCAAAAAGATTTGATAAATGTTGCTGTTTGCCTTCTTTTCAACACATTTCTTACCAAACCTTACTTGTATCTAGCTTATGTCAGCAAATACATGTACTTGAGGAAGGAGACGTTTCAGAGTGTAGCCATGCAAAAATGCTTTCTATGTTGCTTTTTGCCTCCTTTCCATACATCTCTCATCAAACCTTTAAGTTGTGCCTAGCCTGGATGTGGAGTTGGGAGGGGAACCTCTGACAGACTCCGGTTATTACAAAAGTTGGCCGGCAATATTCGGCGTGTGGCGATATTATTGGAAAGCCACGTTTGATTTCCCGCAGGTTGGCTCGCCGACCCATTCGGAGCCGTGGCCGTTGTAGTTGGCTTCCAATCATCCCTTCGTTGGCCACGCTAGGCTGTCCTGGGGGTCACCTCTGCACCGGGCCCTTTTCAAGCCGGGACACTTTATATCTAATGAAATATTATCAACTTTATGCACCTGCTCGACCTGAGGTGCAGCAAGTTTCTGATGCGCGATTATGGGCCGGGGATGGCCGGCGCTTTCCTAACAGCGTCGGGCTGGTTCTTGCTGTGTTTTACGGCCGCAAAACATTGGGACAAACCAAAGGCATGGGTGTGATGGGGGAGGGGCATTGTAAAATCCTGCCAGGATTTAGTACAAGTATGAAGGTTGCCCAAACATAATTAGGCAGGCTTAGAGCTGTGTACCTTAACAAATTTTAGGTACAGGTTATTACAAAAGTACATGGGTTTAAGTACAGGTCCGGACCTTAACTTGTACCAGAATAACTTGTTCAAGTAAAAGTCGATCTTCAAGAAGGGTAGCAGCATTTTTAGGCAGGCAAATTTTACTTAAAGCATCCAGATATTGAATGCAGGTTTCCCTGTCTGAAACTTCAGCCTGCATTCAAAGTTTTGGCAGCATTTTTAAGAACTCAAGATTTTAAGATGCAATATAAGAAGGTTTTGTAATAGTTTTAAAGTATAGATAATGCTTAAAAAGAATAGATTGTCATTACATATCATTCATTTTATAGCACTGTAAAACAGGACAGCACGTAAGGCGATACGATATCGATCACCTTGATGCAGGATGTGACAATAGTATAGTACCAGGCGGCCGAAAAATTTACCCGGGTCCGACACCTAATGTGCAATCACGATCGAAGGAGTATTTCGATCCCTTGCTGACCCTTTTGCTGTGGAGCGCATTGTTACGTCCTCCTCCAAGAGCGGCTCTCCATCCATTTTCCGACTAAGTGGCAAAAACATTGAGGTTTACGGCCCCACAGGTTCCATCTCGTTGTGAGTCCGAGCGCAACCGAGCCCCTCTCCCGTGCAGACAATTGCAGCTGGGGGCTCGGTAGCGACCCCGGTCTACACTAAATCTCTGTGTGCCTGCCTCAATACCTGCAACATTAGTATCATAAAGAAGAAAGCGTCATAAATATTAGAGCATGTCTGGGACGCGAGCTCGCTGAATGCTCTTGCATGCCCTGCCCCAGAGTTCAAAGTCCCATCAAAAGCTCCAGTAGTGTTGAATCGATGGCAAATTTAGGCAAGAGTTGTGCAGATAGGGATGGTGTAATTCCACTTTATCGTGCCGGCGATGTATTATTACAAACTACGTCAGTCCGTGCCGCCGCCTCGTAAGGTTAAAAATTGCAGGGGAGGTCAACACAATATGCTTCGGGTTCAAGCATCGTTCCAGGGGACTTACTCACGAATTCTCTTCCGCCGCCCGCCTCAGAATGAGGTGGGGTTTCTATGGGACACATTTATCCTTAAGATTTGGTAAAAAGGCAGCAGGCATGAAAAATTGATGGGGTCTTTGGGTCTTCAGCCCGGGATGGGCGAGGAAGGCTTCTGGGCCCATTTGCCGAAATCGGCCACATTTGTCCGCCATGTTAACTGGCTTGGCTTGCGGCGCGTTTAAGGGCGTAGACGTCCCCCCGTCATGTCAGCTTTGTCAACACGCCTTACATGTCCGTCTGACCTAGTGACTCTGGTGTCTAGCTAACGTTTCCCCCTCCCCAAAATAGCTCCAGCCCAGCCATGCTCTTGATCTTTAGGATACAAGGACCTGGCCTGTTAGCAGTGGGAACACAGCGGGCCCGAAATACACGTACAACTGGGTGCATACGTGCACTCTGAATTATAGCTGCACACAGAATTTTTGACTGAGTGTGTGCTGGTGCACATAGATATATATCTGTGTGAGGGTGACATACCCAAAAGGTACTATCATGGTGCATCAGGTATACAGTATATTCTTTATATTATGAGTGTAATAAAAAATAAAAAATTTGATGTATTGCTTACATAGAATTTCTGAATTAGTCATAGTATCTGGGTTTGTTGCATTTTTTTCAAAACTCGAATCTTTAATTAGGTTTGCTGACATTCTACTTCATCTTATGTTGTGCAACCAAATTTTCTTTCTGTGCATCTAAGTTTTATGTCAGAGGCACCAGTGCACCTATTCCCCCCAAATAAATTCCAAGCCCTGGAACGCTAGCGCTAAACGAGTTTGTTCACCCGTCCGCCATGTTGGTTTTCAGAGTGGCGACCCCTCTAGTTTCTACTGTGTGAGGCAAGGCCACAGCAGCGCCTTCACTAGCTTCAGACCAATAAAAACAGCTTCAATTTGTGTGTGGCGGGCGGGCGGTTCTGCAGAAGGTTTAGCGTTCAGAACTACTTTGGTCCAACAAGACGTGAGAGAGTCGAGATTACGTCATGTCTGCCTTAACACGAGGGTCGCTGCCGCCTAAATGTTGTCACAGATGTCAATCTTCCGCCGAGAAACAGTGACATTTGGCCGCCCGTGCATGTGCTGTAGCCCTCTGGATCCGGGCCAAGGCAACGTGGACTGTGACATTTTGCGAGGTTTCCCCGACAAATGGATCGCCCATTGTCCCGAGAACGGTGGGGGCTGGTTGCCGCACTTGGGGTCGTATTGTTTTCTTCCTTACCACTATCCTATGACAGGGTCGATCCCCCTATACCCTACGTACATGTAGGTGAGGTGATAAACATGCATCCGCGTCGGCCCAGGGAGCCACACAAGGTCCTTTTAAGCATGGCATGGGGCTTGGCATAAAGGTTATGGTGTCTAGTTTGCGTTATTGGACGCCCAGCAGTATGACATCTTCACAACCCATACATATCTTTGACCCCGGTGTCACCCAGGGACCACGCTGTGTACTGTACGACACGCTGGCAATTGGAGCTTTTCTCAGCTTGCTATAGCAGCGGCTTTAAGATTTTAAGTTCTCCCCAGTGACACATTCCTGGAGAGAGAACTTGAATTTGCTTTGTGAAGTTGTGCTGCTTTCTTTGCCTGCTCTAACCTGGAGGGCCGGAGACATTGTGGAGTAGTGGGCACACTGCCAGCGTTGGTCATGTGACTATCCACACACACACACACACTCGCACTCACGCAGGCGGGCCAAACATGGCGGCGTTTATCACAACAGGCTACAATCCCTGGCCACAATGTAGCGAACATTACCGGGGCGCACCCCAGTGTAGCAACACTGGTGGCACACCTGCAGGGGAATTGCTATGTTTTGCCACATTTGCAATGGAAAGTCAGGCTGGGTCGGTTCATCTCCGGGAGGGGGGGAGGGGACCTCCATTCTGAGAGCCCTGTCTTCCCTTCAATTAAACTGGTGCCTTTGACACGTTTTTGTAAAGAGGAAGGGTTGCGCATCTAGTACGCTTTGGAGAACAACCAGAATTTTACTTGAATATCATGACTTTACAATGGAGGCATTACTGGGCTATTCGTGTTGCCTGTAATGAAAAGGTGTTCAGCTCTGAATTTGAAACATGCACACCTGCCTGCCGTTTGAATGAGATTTAGTTCCATGTAACGGACACATTGTCAAACATTATGACTACATCGATAGGTCGTGCATTGTTAAAACGTGCAGAGGGATAATTTGAGCAAGCCGGGATAAGTGAGGGAAAGCATAGACAGGCATGAATGCATTCCCCAACAGCTAATTATGATAGATGATCGTTTCCAGTACCACCTAGTCTGTGTCTCACTGTGCTTGAAGGGTTCTTTGTTGTGCTTAGATAAACACAAATAGTGTTAATGCTCAATTGTTTGCCCTACACACCATTTACATGCCCACTCCAGGTGATAAAATGACAGCCCAAGCTTGCTGTGTTTACTTGTAAACAAGGCCGATGTAGGCACAATATCCCATGGGCACTTGCACATATGTAGGTCAATAGGTCACCCTTACAGGGCCAAGCAATGTACATGTAAGAACATTTCATTTCATTTCAGGTGAAGACTAACTTGGAAAAGTACAGACTTATAAAAAGTAAAACGTCAGTAGAAAAAAAGTCTCTCTCTAAGAGGTATGAGGACAAATTTCCAAAAGATTAGGTTGAATAATCTGTAAATGAAGGGAGAAAGTGTTGTCACCTGAGGGGAAAGTGGGACAGGTAAACTCAGGTGAGCTCGCTAATGAGGTGTCTGTCTGTGCCCTTAGGGCACCTCCAGTCTGTACCTGTGCCGAACAGAGCACCTGAGAATACAGACAGCTGAGCTGGACCCATTGATGTTAGGACTTTAAATTCATGTAAATTGTGTCTCTGTTATATATCTTATCTGACCCTTGTCTCTTCACTCATGACCTCAGGGAAAATCGACCTGCAGGCTAATTTGAGCTTTCATGAAAGGTTCAAACAAACAAACAAACATTACTTTTTGGTTGCCATCAGGGTTGTCCCTTTATTTGGGGGCCCATGTTTTTGATTTCAAGCTTTGGAAAATACATCTTCATGAATTTTATGTCATGAAATGCAGGACTGGTGTTCTCGATAGACAAGGTCTGACTGCTGCCTTACGCCTTTGCGAATGCAAGGACCCC
The DNA here is from genome assembly GCF_000003815.2 of Branchiostoma floridae. Classification (NCBI taxonomy): domain Eukaryota; kingdom Metazoa; phylum Chordata; class Leptocardii; order Amphioxiformes; family Branchiostomatidae; genus Branchiostoma; species Branchiostoma floridae. The sequence continues at coordinate 2,951,714 of NC_049979.1, forward strand.
AGCAACAATATGATAATCAAATACTCCTGGATGCTACTACTGCTACTACTTCTTCTACTACTACTACTACTAAAAGACAGTCTGTGCCTCGGTGCACAAAATTTCAGAGAGTGAATATACATGTGATGTTACATGTAATAATATGCAATTTTTCCTACCAGCTTTCTGTTTTCATCATGGCCATTTCCTAAATCTTTTTACTTCAAAATGTCCGAGGACCAAGGAAATTGATTGGTTTGGCCCAACAGGCAAGTCCACCTGTTCATGCCAGTGAGTGAGTGTGTCTGTGCCTTGGAGGCATCTTGATTGTATGTGGCTATTCTTGGCAGGTAACCAGACAGGTGAGATATCTTTTGTCTGTTTACATCTGAAGGTAACACCAGGCTGTGTCGTTGGTTATGAGGAATAAGATATTGAAGCAAGGGATTTAGATGGAAACAGAGGGCAGGGGGGAAACTTGGTCTGAGCCTGACTATGTTGAATACCTGAAGCTTGATTCAGACTTTTCCTTAAACGTTATGAAATTCACTTACTTAGAGTCAATCATCTTATTTTGATGTTCATCTTCGAGTTAGCATTGTCTTAAAATTCGAAATCCAACGATTTTCGGAAATAGATTTTAGTGCTGTATCAAAATATGTTTCCTTAAAATCGGGTCAGTCTCCAGATTTGATTTTTTTTCCTGTCCCACTCATTGTTTAGGACACCAAGTTGTTAACTTAAATCTGTCATTTTGAAGCTTACAAAGATACAATACAAATTCATAAATTTCATGGCAAGGAGTTCAGAAGTCAACAGACAGAAATTTTCTTCATCAGAACAAGTACTCTGTACTCAGAGTGATGGGTCCAGGAGACAGTGCTGGTAGTTGGTACATCTACCAGTTTATTAGTCGTTTTGTACGTCACGCATAGTCTTGAGATTTTTCTTCTGTCTTTAAGTGACATCCACTGCAGGTCTGTTTTCATTAATTGGTGACACTAGCACCCCTGTCATAGCTGTTCCTACAGAATAACTATGTACCTATGTAAATTTTGTTCCAAGAGTCTTGACAATATCACCTAACAGGTGTGCTTACCTTGGAAGACAGGTGTGGCTACCTGAGAAGACAGGTGCAGTTGATGATGTACATGCATAAGTATCTGTTGACGTCTAAGTTAAGGATACAAACTTGTCTTAAGTTAACGGATACAAACTTGCCTTTAGTTAAGGATACAAACTTGTGTGATTTGCGGTTGACCAAGTGCCCACAGACCTTGTTCGGAAGCTGTCAGGTGCCAGACAGGTCAGTCTGTGGTCCAGGCCTCCCCTGATGCCTCACATCTGGCTTCTGTCATGTGCAGGAGGTCCTAAGACAGAAAGGTCTTTTCCAGATGGTCTTTTCCAGACTTGCTTGAAGGAAACCCAGGGGAAGGAAAGGAGGTTAGGAGGGCATTGTCCCCATGTGAGGTCAGGGGATACTGTAAATGCAGAAATGTTCGCTGTGGATTAATGTTCTGGGGGGTTTTCGTGGTGACCACTTCACCGCGAATTCAAGACCACCGCAAAAATTTTCTTTATTATGATATTAGATTGCAGTCTATGGTGTTACTGCAAACTTAAATCCACCGCGAAAAGTCCCTTTACCCGCCACCGCGAAATTAAATCCCCGAGAACTTAAATGCATTTACAGTAACTGGAGAGATAAGTCCAGACAGTCTTAGGGTTCTCCTCTGCAGTGCATGCAAGAACACAGAAGAAGAACATGGTGTTCTTGTCTTGACAAGTTTTCTAGGAAAAAAACATTGTTTCCTGAGTATAAATTTATCCAATAAGATTTGTAACCATTATGCACAAAATTAAAGTTTGACATCAAACACGTTACAAAAAATATAATGCTAGTTCACCTTTATTCACGGGGTAACCTATATCCGTTGTTTTTCAAAACAGTGTATTTAAGCACATCAAGTCGACGGGTGGTAGTTGCAAGCTGCAATGTACTGAAAATGTAGCAATTTTAAACCAACGTCCATCGACGTGGTATCCCCAAATACCACGTTTTTAAAAGCAATGGATATAGGTTACCCAACGGATAAAGGTGAACTAGTGTTAAGTGTTTGAAATGAAAACTATAATCTAACCATATCCACTCCTTAGAGTTATGTCAAGTATTATCCATTTCTCAGAACTGTGTGTAAACTTTCTTGTCAGGCTCCATTTTCATGATGGTCTTACGACCCTGGGTGATTTGGGGATCAAAGAATTTAATAACCATTCAAAATAGATAGTGAGACGTGACTTTCAGAATGGTTATATAAAAGTTACAAAGATGCACCAAAAAGTAGTTACTCAAGCAACTGGATATGGTTTTGGAAACGGTCAGACATTTCGGATAGAATCCACTATCCTTCGTCAGTGACACTGAAGTGATCTGGAAGAACTGATCTTTTATACCCTAACTATGAATGAAGACAATTTTAGATGTCCAATCGGAGACATTGTAAGACAAAGTCAAGCTGAGTTACAAAGATGACAGGTTCCTAACAATTCCCACAGTAGAGCGCAGTCACGTGGAGACACTGACATACCTGCCATGACAGCACAACAACATGGCTGACCTCACCTTTTTTCAAGGTCACCCGGGGAATGTTAGAGACTTCAGTGGAACATCAGGCCTTCCTGGTTTTTGGTGAGCAGCACAAATAACGTCTGCTTGTGGGGGAAATACGGCAAAACTGTTTTTTCTTCAGCTTCAAGTTTTTGCATTTTATTTGGCCTTGGTTGGTAATTGTAGTCACAGTATGTATAAGTTTCTGTGCATAGTTTGCCCTTTGAAGCATGTTCTTTTATTGCAAGCAGCCAGTGCGTCATTCATGGTCAATTTGTTCTCTTAAGTGGCATTTGTAATGTGACACTGTTACCTGTGGGGGTGATGACCATAAGATAAGTTGTGTGAACTAATAAATCAAGGCTTTGATCTTTACTAGCGCTTCAAGTTGTCATTCTATTTTGCAGAACCTTAATCTGCATATGATTAAGGTATGATATACCATCTCAGGTGGATAATTCATGTAATATATACAAGTATACTGGAAAATAATTGTACAGCTTCATAGTGATTTAATGTGAAAATTTGCTGAATGGCAGATGTGGTTATTTTTTTGTTCATTTGGGGAAAAAGTAGGAGTCTCAGAGTGATTCCCAAAACCAATTAATCAAATGGTCATGGCCTTGCAGTGGACATCACATAAGATGTTCCACTTGCAGTAAGGTCCATGTTGACATTGACAGAGGTCACTCTGAGGCTGTCTCAAGGTTAAAGATTGTGATGCAAGACGTCTCAGGTGACATCAGCAGCCAAAGCCAAGACTTTACGCGCCTGACCCTGGTCGGAAACCTGCCACTTTCACTTTTAGATTTGATCTCTCAGGGTCGTGCTTAAGGCGGTAAACTCTCACTTGCATTTTCATTCCATGCACCTCTTCTGGTTTGAACGGTACAGTAACTGTACTGTGGTGTAATGGTTAGTTATCCAGCTTATAAACTGTAATTATGGCATTCTGTGTCAGTGAGTCTAGAATAGAAATATAGAACATTAGTCACTACCGCTAGTTCCCCTTTATCCATGGGATAACCTATATCTGTTGTTTTAAAAAAGAGGCTACTTAGGGATGTAAAGTCGATGGATGGTGGCTTCAAACTGCAATATTTTGAAAAATTTTGAAATTTGAAGGAAAAATGTTTCAATTTGAAACACTGTCGTCCGACTTGATGTCCATAAATATCCTGTTTTAAAAACAACACAAAATCATAAATATAGGTTACCCCTGGATACAGGTGAGTTAGCGTCAAACAGAAAAAGTAGTTATTACCTGGTGGTTCAAATAAGGGCGGATTAAAATATCTGTATCTGTACCTGTACCTATCTCTCGGCTTGGCTTAGCCTGTATAACTGCCCTTCAGCATAACATACCAGCTTCGCGGGCACGCGGCACGGCAGCAGCTGGTTTTATTACACTGAACGATCCGTCACACCTAACTTTTGCACATCTATCCGCAAGCGTTCTTTAGTTTAAAACTATCAAGAGAAGATGCCTCTACTGTACTTGGTGACAACAAATTCCACTCTACGATAGTTCTGGGAAAGTAAGAATTTTTTTAACACATCAATCCTAGGTTGGCAACTCTGGTACTTGAAAATAGAGCAATGTTACAGGTCAATGTCAAGTTATTTCCAAGCACACTACGTCACACGAAACGTTGCACTACGTCATGCAATGTACATCATTAGCCAGCTCCTGACAGTTACTCATACACCCCTGCCCTTGTTATAAATGCTTACCTCCACATAGTTTTATCAGGTTAGTGTTATCACTGCATACATAGTTTTTAGCTTTGGGAATATATATTTTATCCCGACCTATTCTCTCTTCACTCAAGGCCTCAAAAGATTTAATCAAAACCGACCAACAACATCCTGCTAGGAGCTGTTTCAATAACGTGTCTGTTACAAGCTCACACCCTGAGTCAGAAGATTCTGCATCCCTTATCCAACAACTCTTGAGGATATTTAAGATGGACAGAAATAAAACCGTTATGCTTCTGACAGATGTAAAATTACGATCATCGTTATGCCTCGTTAGTGTCTATCTAGTCTACATGAGAATCTACATTCTTTTTTTGTAGTTCTAATTGTTGTTATGTTAGCAGTTCTTCTTGGCATTACCATATGATATTAATATTGTAGGTAAAAGTATTATTGTTGTCCATTTTCACCTGTTTTCACACACTTTATGCAGCCCTTGTGAGCTAAATATCATACATACATACATATACATTCATACAAATGTACATACATACATATACTTGTGAGCTAAGTATCAGTCACGCCCACCTTCCCAAGACAAGATAATAACCAGGTATATCGTCTTCCAGGAATCACGATCAAATAACTGTCGTGCAAACATTTACGCTTTTTATGATTATAGGATGCATGCGAACGTTCTGACTGACTAGGTTCATTTCGGGTCGTAATGTTTCATAGAATCCTCTCGGAGGGTGATTCCAGGCTCTTAGGTGGGTATTTATTGCAAGAATGACACGTCCCATAAATGCGTAAAATGTTTAAAGATTGTCCATTAGCATCGGGCGGCCAGGGGTTTGTGATCGCGTTTGCTTGACGTGCAAGTTTCCCTGACTGTCATGCAAACCCGTTTTATCGTTTTTTAGGTGCAGACGTTTTTAGAGCTGCTGAGGGCAATAAATTCCGTTACCATTCTATAGCAGAATTAATAGGTCTAAAATTGATGCCATTTCAGGGAATAGTTGTCTAATTTCAGATCTGGCAACTATACACAAACTTTCCCGGGGAAAAACTGGAGATGTATGTAATCTGTCTAAACGCTGTAAATCAATGACGCACTTATCCACCTTCTCGGCGCTTTAATTCGAAGGCTGCTGCAGGCGCGCAGTTATGAAATTGCCGAGTAATTAGTGACTGTCTGAGGCTCGTCGTGACCCGAAGGGGGCCCAGCAGATGCAGCGGGAAAATAATTACTTTAATCACGCTCCCTGTTGAGAACCCAGTTCCTATGTCTACTCCGCTCCGCACCCCAACCTCAACGTCAGTTACACCCCTAACGCTAGCTCACCTTTATCCGTGGGGTAACCTATATCCGTTGTTTTAAAAACCGGGTATTTAGGGATAACACTAGTTCACCTTTATCTTAGGGGTAACCTATATCCGTTGTTATAAAAGCCGGGTATTTAGGGATAACACTAGTTCACCTTTATCCGGGTAACCTATATCCGTCGTTTTAAAAACCGGGTATTTAGGGATAACACTAGTTCACCTTTATCCGCGGGGTAACCTGTATCTGTTGTTTTAAAAACTGGGTATTTAGGGATAACACTAGTTCACCTTTATCCGGGTAGCCTATATCCGTCGTTTTAAAAACCGGGTATTTAGGGATAACACTAGTTCACCTTTATCCGCGGGGTAACCTATATCCGTTGTTTTAAAAACCGGGTATTTAGGGATAACACTAGTTCACCTTTATCCGTTGTATATGAAATTGGAGTATTTAGGGATATCGAGTCGACAGGTGGATGTTTCAGACTGGAAATATTGCAATTTGAAACCAACATCCGTCGACTTTATATCTCTAAATACTTTGTTTTTAAAAACAACGGATATAGGTTACCATGTGGATAAAGGTGAACTACCATTATCAAGTCGACGGAAGGTGGTTGCAAATTGCAATAGTATCTTTTACATTTTGGAAATAGTAAAACCAACGTCTGTACGTCAACTTGATATCCCAAAGTATCCTGTTTTTAAAACGATAGATATAGGTTACCCAACGGATTAAGGAGAACTGGTGTTATATGTTCTGGTACCCCATATCCCTTATTGTCCAAAATTTGTGGTGTGGGAGCATAAGGTTGTCCCCCCCTAAATGCCAGCTATTGGGGTGAGAGGGCTTTAGACAGTATTTGCATTTTCAGCTTGATTATACTATAGCGTCCCCAAATAATTGAAGGAAGGGGCTGTTCTTTGGTACAAATGGATTGATTAGGGTGAAGCTGGGGCTCCCTCGCCGAGCCGTGTAAAACTATGTAGCCTTTGTAATGTTTGTGCTTCCTTCTTAAGCCCCCATATATCCCAATCAGTCGGGACGCCACCTTCTTATACATGGCAAGAAATTGGACATTGTGAAACATGGGGCATTTCCAAACCTAACAGAAGACCTAACGTAGAATGATATTGCACCCAAGGGAATTCACCGATTTTTGCAACACAATCCACCTTACATGCCAATCAGGTACTTGAATTTCATGTTGTCTGGGCTGGGACAGTATACACATTTTCCATCAACCCTTTGTCCAAAACCCTCCACAGCCTAACAAGGGACACACGCCATCCTGACACAAGAGGGACACCGAGTCTCAAGCAAACCTTACATAACGGCATTAGCACGGGTGGTCCTTCTTAACAAGACACAAGACACACGCAACCAAGTTTTTCCACCTTACGTTACGAGCTGCGATTTTTTCCTCAACCCTTACGTTACGGAAGCCTGTCCGCTATCTCGAGCTGCGATGTTTTCGTCAACCCTTACGTTACGGAAGCCTGTCCGCTATCTCAAGCTGCGATTTTTTAGTCAACCCTTACGTTACGGAAGCCTGTCCGCTATATCTAGCTGCGATTTTTTTGTCAACCCTTACGTTACGGAAGCCTGTCCGCTATCTCGAGCTGCGATTTTTTAGTCAACCCTTACGTTACGGAAGCCTGTCCGCTATATCTAGCTGCGATTTTTTAGTCAACCCTTACGTTATGGAAGCCTGTCCGCTATCTCGAGCTGCGATTTTTTTGTCAACCCTTACGTTACGGAAGCCAGTTCAAGCCAGTTGCGTGTCCTCTATCTTGAGCTGCGATCTTTTCGTCAAACGTTACGGAAGTGGTCCTGTGTGGCCCGTTGACGGAAGTGGTCAATTATACGCAAAATCCAAACACTCAGGGCCCCAACGAATATCGGAACAGTCTATATAAAGACACGAACATATGAAAAAATGGAGCGTTTAATACCAGCCCGGTGTGATTCTTTTAGTTCATGTTTACCAGAATCGTTGGAGAATGCCCCACTGAGCATCATGCACGCCTGGCTTGGCACGTGTTGAGCAAATGTGCTTCCAAGTGTAAACTCGAAGGTCATACTAGTCACATTTTACCAGAGAAACATTTTTTCGAAATGTTTTAGATTATGCTATATGTAATATTTTTACGAGAACTTTGCTTAACAGAAGCTCGGTGACAGCTTGTGTACTGATGACTGCTAAATTCTCCCAACAGCCGGATTTTTCCAGCTGTGGGCTCGCCGGCCTTATGTTTCTTCCCCTTCACAGCGTTCTTTAGAGGAAAATTGGACATGTAAGCTCCCAAAGTTCTGCACAACATTTTGAATGTCGGAATATTAGTTCTCCTTCTGATGGCCAAAAATCACTACCTAACAATTGAAGTCGATTTTGGTGGTCATTTTCAAAATCGTCAACCTCACACACGAAACAGCACCAAACTGGGTGCAACGCAGACGTGATAACGCCAGAGGGGACGTCACTTTATACAGCTTGGAACGCCGTGGTAGCCACACAGGACCACTTCCGTAACGTTTGACGAAAAGATCGCAGCTCGAGATAGCGGACACGCAACTGGCTTGAACTGGCTTCCGTAACGTAAGGGTTGACTAAAAAATCGCAGCTCGAGATAGCGGACAGGCTTCCGTAACGTAAGGGTTGACAAAAAAATCGCAGCTCGAGATAGCGGACAGGCTTCCGTAACGTAAGGGTTGACGAAAACATCGCAGCTCGAGATAGCGGACAGGCTTCCGTAACGTAAGGGTTGACGAAAACATCGCAGCTCGAGATAGCGGGCAGGCTTCCGTAATGTAAGGTTTGACGAAAACATCGCAGCTCGATATAGCGGGCAAGCAACGGGCCATGAACGACACCGGGCAACCTGTTAGTCCTCTGTACTGAAATTCCCAAGGGAGACAGGAATGAACCCCTGGTGTACATTTTACTCGTAGCCACTGAAGGCAGACTGTTATGAAAACACAATCATGTATTTAAATCGATAACCCGTTGGTTTGTAAGCTTATTTGTAAGTTTTTGAAATGCCCCATGTTTCAGAATGTCCAATATTTTGCCACTACTGCACCTTCTCACAGAGGGCAACATTAATGCAAATGTTCGGCAGTTGTTTGCATACTGGCGTGGGGGCATCTATAGGCGACTTTCACTGACCAGCTTATACCCGCTGAAAGTCTACAGCTGACGACAAACGAGGGCTGTCACCAGCCATCCCACTCATTGTTTGGGAGCCGGGCATGTTTCATTTCTGTTTTCAAATCTGTTTTACGCTTTAAATACAATAAACATTTTTACCAATTTCATGCTTTGAAGGTCAGATTTGGGGACGGATGGGGTGAAATTTTTGTCAGCCCCAACGAGCAAATTTCCGTCCGAAGGCAGTGGAATGGGTCATACATGTACATGTAGAGACAACCCTATTAGACAAATGCTGGCTTAGGCTGCACGAATTCAATTTGTTGGTTCCCAGATTTCTGGAGATTATGCTAACTAGAAGAACATCATGAGAATAGTCTTATGAATAGTCTTTAGCTTCGTACACATTAGCTTCCCTATTTATAGCAGGCCTATAAGTTGGGCTTTTATCAACTTTATCAGAATCTGTTTTCTGCGTGTTAATTGTTCCCATTGTTTGCTGGCAATGAAACAGAAAACAGCAAATGATAGGCTAAGAAAAAGCCCAACTCGAAAGCCTGCTAGGAAGGAAGATGGGACACACACACAATGTATTGGCGGGGCAGGATCCCAGCCTTAATTTTGTAGTTCGAATGTGAATCTACATTACATGTAGAACCCAAATCCAAGTTTACCCCCGAGCTCCCTGTTCACATGTCACCCTCAGGTTAAAATGTCCCCCTAAAATGTTTTGGGGAACCAAGGAAATGAATTTGTGTGGCCTAGAGACGAACAAGTTGCTTCTCTTCCCAACGAGGTTGTTGTGAAGCGCTGCGATGTGCAGGCATGCCCCAGCCAGCCAGACGGGCGGTTGTGTGTGTTGTCCCACTGCGTTTTAATCTGCGCTGCCAGACGTATCAGAAATATTTGATTATCTTGGAAGGTAGCAGCATGTCACATCAATCTTCCTCCTGACATGTTCATCGGCCTGTCAACTTCAGCAAGGCGCAGAAAAATAAAGGACGAGGCCAGGCCATTCAATTTCCCCTAGCTGCACACTGTTACAGTGTAAAGCCCGGGGTAAGGAGAGCCAGACCTTAGCAGGGCTTATTTTCCAAGGTGGTAATTATGAAGTGATCTTTCCCATTTCAGATGTAAATCCTCCCCTCACTGCCTCCGTCAGCACAGAACCCTTCACAAACGTGGCTGTGGCTGGGTCGAGTTGATTAAGTCTCGTTTGACATGTAAATGAGGGAGCGGGGAGGCCCCGGGTCAAGTGCAGCCTGTGGGTTGAATGTTATCGCAGCGTGCCCAGACGCTGGTACGTACGGGCTGCCCCGGTATGATGCTGCATTCTCCCGTTGTCTGTCCCCCCAGTGTGCTGGCGCTGCGCAAGGAGAAGTCGAGGGATGCCGCGAGGAACCGCCGGGGAAAGGAGAACTACGAGTTTTACGAGCTGGCCAAGATGCTGCCGTTGCCGGCGGCGATAACGAGCCAGCTGGACAAGGCCTCCATCATCCGACTCACCATCAGTTACCTGAAGATGAGGGACTTCTCAGGGCAGGGCGACCCCCCCTGGAACACCATAATGGACTGTCCCCCACCCAACAAATCTGTCAAAGGTAAGACTTAACCATGTACCATTTTGGGGGTGTGTGCTTCAAAAACATACCAGTCCTGTATTTGCTTTTTGTCAATCAAATGTTTCAAAGGTCCTACAACCATCAGACTTTAACCATGTGCAGTTATTTTGGGACACATTATTAACACATGGGCCCAGTGCTTTTTGGCCAAGGCAAGCCAAGTGATAACGACAAATAACAGTAAGTATACGCCAGCAATGTATTTTGTTTGATCTCATATTCTTCAAGATGAATGGCTGAATTTACATAACAGAATGAAAACAAGAGTGATTCAGAAGAGGAAATTTTGTAATTTTCGTTTGCACAGTTTCAGGGCTGTGGTTTTACAGAATACTCAGGGTTCTATTCTGTGATCCTGCAACTTTAATCATCATCTTTTGGGGCTATGGGGGTTGATTTTGAAACGTGGATGCTCTTTGTACAACCTTGTCTTTAGCACTTACACACATGGCTTTGGAGTCGTGATGATAAAACCGTCGGCTTGTATATGTATGTGCATCGGCAGACAGGTAATAAATACATTTACTGCAAATACAAGGGAGGCTCGAAGGCTTATTGCAGGTAACAGTTGGCAATGACAGGTTGAGGACAGTATACTGTATAATAAAAAACAAGCTTTTACCTTAAAGCAACTTGAGGAGTAAGGTTATGGGAAAGAGTGGAAGATGAAATGCTCCTCTTTTTTCTATAGCATAATGCTCTTTTTTTTAAACCATGAGCAGAGCTTATTTGTATGAATTGCTTCTCTTGCTTTCAGTCATTGACTAAACATTGGGCTTTACCGCCTAGTGTTTGGGAGTTGTTTTTAAAACGCTGCCTTGTTAGGGTCTGGGTGCTTTCTGTGTAATCAGCCAGGCATCCCTACTCTTTCACATGCTCCCGACACTGAACTCAGGATAATGAAATTGTCGGCTTGTACGCAGGGAGGCCCTTTATACAGCGGAGTCATATGACGGGAGTATAATGGGATCTGTAATGCTCAGATGCGAACCGTTATGTAATTATATCAATCTGTCCGGGACTATTTATTGTCAATTTGATGTTACAAGCCAGGGCCTGTGCCTGTAGTAGGCCTGATCGTATCTCGCTGCTGCGTCGTAATTCTCGCAGACAATTACCCGGGTATCTTTTGTCCCGATCACGATGAGTAAAAGGGTCGGCATGCCGGTGTTATTAAGCCGACTGCAGTAGCTCCCGTGCAATTGGCGGGGCAGGATCCCTGCCTTAATTCTGCCTTATTAGTCGGTCTCCCATAGTTTATTTCTTCAGAGCCTTCTCCAAATGCGTTGAGCAGTCTGGGCAGGGTTGTGGTATGGGCCCGAGGATTGGGACGTCGGCTTGGATGTTGTGGTAGCCCACACCAAAGGCTGGCCGTGAGCCTGTGTTTTGGGGGAAGGTTTGTTCACACACTCTGAAGGAAATCCTCCCTCTAGGCCAGGGCAACACCATATACTGTTTCTCAGACATTTTGTAATGGGAAAAACAACCCAAATTGTCTTGGAAATGTTACTATCTTTATTGAGAATGTGATTTTTGAATAAAGACCAAGTAACTCTTAATGTCATTTAATGGTAAAAATACTCATATAAAATTGTTAGTTTACATATTATACTGCAAAGGAGAGATACCATCATAGGGATCAAAGAAAACAAAATCCATACCCATCAACACAACATAGTTAAGGTTGTCTGCTTGGACATATCTGTTGATAGTATTTCAAATTTCATATTTATATAGACTTACTCCCCAAGAGGTCATTGTCTCGTTACATCTGATGATCATACTTAAAACCTGAAAAGTTATTGGGAAACCTTGAATTGAAATCCCTGACCATGTTGACTGTAAGGTCCTGCACAAAAACTATTTGTCGATTTTATAAAAAAATTGTTTCACCGCATGAATTCAAAACACTGACGTCCAGTTGGCTATCTGTCAAAACCACAGGTATGGTGTCAGAGATACCAGGAGCAGAACAACTAAATAATCTTAGACTAAATAAACAGCTTGAAAATGATAAGACAAGGGAAGGGTTATCAGCATGAATTACTGTTGCTATGTGCCAAACTGCTTTATGAGCCTCTGCAATCTTTAGTTTAGTTTAGTTTGCAGTATTCAACTCAGGCAACAAAGAACAGATTTAAAGTTCAGAATCATGGTCATGTAAGGCCTAGGGAAAAAATATAATTGTGTTTCCTGTTTCAGTCTTGAAAAAAATTAGGGTCGCTATAGGTAGGTATTAGTATTTTTTTCTTTTTTTCTTTGTTTCAAAATCTGGCCAAAACTCTAGTGGTGCAATACAGTAATACTGAAATGCAAGAGAACAATATATTTTCAAAGTTAACTTTGATTCTATGTATAATAGTTACAAATCTGTGGATACATTTATCCTTCATTAGATAGGACAAGCAGGACAAAAAAGGCATGGATTGGCAGGTTTTTTTAGGGTCGGTCGGGAAACAGGAAACACAACATTTCTTTACCAAGGCCTAACTGTTGCATGGGGACACTGGCCTTTGTGCTGCCCTCCTGGGCAGGAAAACTGGACGGATATCACACATCGATCCCTGATCATCGTGGTCATCAAAAATGTCTTAAAATTTTCATGTCTTAGGGACTGTTAATGCTCCTGGAGTATTGATTTATTGGCTATTGTTATATATTATTGATCTGAACATTAGAAGGCCAATATCTTGGCTGGCGGATTAGCGAAGTTGAAGGGGTCACAAAGTTTTATTGCCGGAAGCTGAGGAGTTTTAGGGGGTTCAGGAGTAGAAAAATTCTGTCCTTCACAGATTACGAAAACTACTTGTAATGCAGGGGGATATACTTTTAATTTTCTATCAACGTTTAGCCCTTTTTTTAATGACATCTTTTGTGCTTACATACATATATTTTTATTTGATGATATATGATTTATCTACATAGCATGTTTGAGTGTTAATGGAAATGTTGTACATCCTGTGACATTCATTAAAACCTTTTTTGTGAGTAAGGTCTAATTATCAGAGTTTGTTCAACAGGGAGATTGAAAAACAGTAGAATGTAGTTCACTTTAAACCTGTGCAGACGTGGGTGCAGAGAGGAAAGTTGTGTTCAGGGCCTTTACCACATCCAAGGACACAAGACACAAGATGGGTAGCATGACGAGATTTGAACCCAGGACCTCTGGATTCTGGGTTAAACACCCTGCAGTTATGCCAAATAACCACACATATCTTGATGAAAAATACAAAAACATTCACATGGTCCTTAAACAGGCGTCTATCAGTCACCGAAACGTTAGCAAGTAAGTTAAACCTGGTTGTGTACAGGAATTCTCCTATATCCTATATTCTTACCAACGGTTGAACCTTATGAAATTATTTTCGGAAGTGCCTTAAACAGTTTCAGTCTCCAGCATTGGTACCATGTGGAGGTATTTCTACCAATATATACACAGAGCCAATGTTAGTGTAACAAATGATACAGGAAGACCCGAAGGTCCTTTGTGATTGGATTTTTAAAAGGATACTTGGCATCCTAGTTAAGCCCTGGCAGCTTTTCTCTTATCTTCAGGTTCAAGTTCATTCAAGTTCACACTGTTTTCATTGGCTCGGAAAGCTCTGAATACAAGCCAGCATACGTGACATAAACGGAGCATATTCTATGTATTATATTTACATGCGTTGAAAAATACACAGTGCGATGTTTGCCGTAGTATGACATAGAACAACAAACCCGTGACCCCGATCTGCTACGGCAGCTCCCATTGGCTGGGAGCCACGCCGTCATGCTTACCCCTGCCCCCTGGTGTGTGCATGGGCCCGACCCGAAGCCATTTATATGTCTATCTGTCAAAAACAATCGGTCTCACCACACGGAAATAAACGGCTTCCCTGCATTATTTACACAGCAAAAAAACGTTCTTTTAAGCAGCGGTGTAGTTAGAATTTAGTGTTGGCTTTAGGAAAGGAAAAATGATAATATTTACAAACATGTACATGTAGTTGGTGTAATTTTCCTGCATGTCTGTCTAGCTTGGTGGTAATACCACACACACACAGCCGGCTGCCCTATTTACATGGCAATAATTGATATCTTACAGCATCTGACATGATGTACATAAATCTACAACCTAATGAGGTTTGTGGTCTTGTGGGGTGCAGTTTTCAGGCAGAATAACTAGTACATACATTAGGGGACAGACCAGGATTTGTGTCTGTGTGAGGGGGGCATGAAAATATAGGCTTGACACTAAGATTTCATGTAATTTCTGTTTTTTGTCTTTCTTTTCGTGCTACTCTTTTGTTTGTTTTGTAACTTCTCGGTGTATCTTTTTGCGCTTTGTTATTTTGGAACACTACAACCCTCCTCTATTTCCTGGACTGTCCCTAACATTAGCATAAGTTTGCATTGTGCTTTTTGTACGACCAATATAGTATTTCTCCCATAGTTCATTTGCAGATACCTACAGAGCTTCTTGGAATTTCAAGTTGTTCTGAAGACTTTGAGGACCAAACTCAATCCCAGCCATAAATTTTATGAATAACTACAGGCATGTTTCAGTCTGGGGGGAAAATTTAGCGTCTTGCCAATATCGTCTACAGAGAGCTTTCAAGGAGACATCTATGACGCTGTTAACTGTAATTTGATTTTCCGTAATGAGGATATGATGTATATATAATGTATATTGATAGAATTTGCACAGATGATCGTATCCTTTGTGTATTCCTGGCATACAAAACTGATGAGATGAAAAATTGTTGAAATCTGACTAAAATTGATCAAGGTACAAATAGAGAAATGTTTGGGAAAACATCATTTTTCAAAATCTTTTTGACTTAAAGATGTTAAGTCTCATTTTCTTACACACATGCAGAATAGTTATTGTTTTATGATGCTCAACGGGTTATTGCCATCACTCCAAATTACTGTACCGAATTTTTGCCTGAGGCCACACCAATTCTATTTGTTGTTTCTCAAATATTTTCAGAAAAAAATGGGTCGGTCGGTCGAAAAAAAATAAAGTAAAAACTTTTCAAAAAGTAGGAGAGATCGGACAGGAAAATCTAAACTTTCAACATTTAGGGAGTCTCTGGTAGCAAAGTCCAAAGTTTGAAGAAAAATGATAAATGTACCATCCAAAATATGCACAAAGTCATACAGCTACTGGAATTTGAGGCCCATACTTAATTTGAGAAAGCAAAGGCAGTGAATTTCTGTCAACTTGGAAAAAAAAGGTTGGGATATCCGAGAAACAACAAATAAAATTGGTGTGACCTGACGAATTTGAATAACTGCAACGTTGCTCCCCAGTACAAACCTACCGATTGGGGATGAGACAAGCCAGTCAGGCATGCGCGTATCTTGTCAGTGAGATCGGCTGCACCTTAGGTAATTATACCAGGGATCAGATTACAATGCCATCTTCCCAGGTAGAGATCGCATTTCCTGATGTAAGGGCCAGATTCCATCAAGGCCATAAAAGCTCCTCTGTCCTCGTTGGCAGAATTTGTGACAGACAAAATAATTGGGTCAAATCAATCCTTGGTATTTTTTGTGCTGCTTTACTTTTAGGCTGGGGATTCCATGCATTGGACAAAGGGTCAGGGCAACCTGTCCTTCTTGTAGCGCTAGTTCACCTTTATTCGCGGGGTAACCTTTATCTGTTGTATTAACACCAGGGTATTTTGGGGTATCAAGTCGAGGGACAGTGGTCTCAAACTGATTTAATATTATATTGAAAAAAAAAATGCAATTTGAGACCACCGTCCATCAATGTGATATCCCAAAATATCCTGTTTTTAGGTACAACGGATATGGGTTACTCTGCGAATAAAGGTGAACTAGAATTCAGATATCTAGTCACTCAAGACAATCTTGAGAAGGCCTCTGTAACAATGTCTTTTTAATGTGGCAGTATACTGTATTATGGCACTCGGTGGAATTATTAGAGCTAGTTGATGTAATATTCTCGCCTGTTCCATTACATTGGGTCAAATCATAATCATCATATACCAACAGTAGTCATGGCAACTGGCCAGTTAAATATGTCAATAGAGATTTTTTGCCTGGGGCATTCTGGGAGGAAATGTGTGCGGTTGTGGCCAGCGAGGAAATTATCCGATTGTCGGCTGCTGATTGGGTGGCTACGAGCCGTCCACGTTGTGTTGCTGCAGTTGCCAAAACTCGTAAATCAGCCCCATACTATACTATAGGGAGATGGCAACAGGGTCCTGAGCGTTTGGTAGTGTGCATATATTCCAGCGGTTAGTGACCCGGCCTCTAGTCTGGACCAAGGTTTGGAGTTTGATTGAACCATGGCTGTTATCGTTAAAACAACATGCATGCTACTGGAAAGGGTTGCAGTCCTTGGGACGGTCCACTGTTCATTGAGCTTGTGGGAAAGACCTTGGGGAATTCTTCCTTTAAGTAATTAACCTGGGAATACTGTATATTATACTAGTAGCATTGGTCTTCTCTGTCATGACCAGTGGAAGATATTTTCAGTGAGCTTATTTGCACCTTGCATTTGTCTGTTGTGTCTCTCTTCTTCTTGACAAGTACCTGTAAAATCTTCTATGACAGGAAGTACAGTGTAATTTACTTATATATGTATCCTCTTCCTCTCTAGGGAGACAATGTAGTTATATCTACTTGTTATCATTTATTTATTATAGTTATTAGAAGGCTAGGGTAATAGGGCCAAGTTGTTACTTCTGAACTGAACTGTTACTTCTTTGCGCTTATTTGTGTGTTTTTATTCATTGAATATTATTGTTTTAAGTTGGCCATTTTAGTTGCCAAATTTTCAGTGGTCAGATATACATTTGTTACACATAATTTTACTTAAAAAAAAAGATTGCCTGAACAAAAAACAAACAACAACAACATTCGGACAGAACTCTCTAACTATCAGGTACAGTTCCATGACCATCATATGCATCATACTATATAACAGGCACATGGATTTAAGGAGTCTTTCCTATGACAGCAAAATGGGAATAATGAAACTAATTCATTGATTTGCAGTATCATCAGTTATGTCAACTCTCATAATACCACTGGGTGCCATTTTACCGCCTCATCAGAAAAACATTGTTATATCAGGGCTCGAAATTCACTTTTGGGATTAGGTGCACTGGTAAACCCAGCTTAAAAAATTGGGTGCACCAAGAAATTTTTGGGTGCACCACTTAAATTTAAGTAATAACCTAATAATAAAACTTAGTTTGTTACTTAGTTACAGGCTATCAACTCCTTAGGCTATCAAAACAAGTACCATGACAAACATTTTTATTATCTTTCTAACACTTAGATGTCAAGAATATGATGTATACTAGTACACTTTGATATCTTTACATACATGTGTCAAATTATATTTGGGTGCACCCTGTGCACCCACAGAAAATAATTGGGTGAACAGCTCCAATTTTGGGTGCACCTGGGTGCACATGCACCCAGTATTTAGAGCCCTGTATATATGGTATAGGACTTCTCAAGATTGTCTTCAACACCTAAATATCTGGAGTGTGCTTACCTCAGGATTACTTATACTACATTGGTACATCTCTTCAAATTATCTTATTATATTCCTGTGGCAGTATTAGTAGTATCACACCCGGTGGAATCATGACTTTAAAAAGAGATAATGAGAGTTGATGTTACACACGTAAACATGTTACTTGAGATTCAAACATACATACATACATAACTTTTATCATACAACCTTTTTTATACCAAAGATCTTGAGATTTTTAAATCTTGAGATGTTTTAACTTGATCTTGATATGTATTGACTTGATCTTGAGATGTTTCAGAAAAATCTTAAGATGCTTTCCAAAAATCTCAAGATGTTTTAAAAGTTGGTTTGAAAAAGTCGTGCGTCCCGAAATGTATTAAAGAATCTTGAGAAAGATCTGAAAGTTCTTCAGATACTAGTAGTTATGAAAAATCTCAAGATTGTTTCGAAAAAGCTCAATGTTGTCTCATAAAGTCTCAAGATTGTCATAAAAAAAGATTTCACACAAATTTTCAATGAGGTGGGAAGACCCCCGCTAGGGGTCATTGTGATCGCTGTACCTTTTAAGCTGTAAATGGTCAAAAGCATTAGTCCAAAGTATTCTGCTCAGTCCAAGAATAATCTGCTCGCTGTTATATACAGCATGCCCTAAAAGCACAATGTTGTCAATGGATAATCAAATGGTGGAATTGTAGTCCATGTATGATCAGAGGAAAACAAGCTTTAGTAATTTCTTAAACAAAAAAATACTGCAAGACTTGATGAAATGAAATTGATGACATTCTCATTCATACACCCAAACCTAGAAAAGAAAACTTTTTTACAGTTCATTCTCTTGTAACATTACCAGATTGTAATTTTTCTGTTTTAGGACAATTTGTCATATAACATTTCATGTGAGTTTTTTTGGCCTGTAGATGTAATAGGTATGGATTTACAGAGTCTGGCATACTATTAATCATAAATGTATATCAGGTGTGCCACTTTTATTAGTACTAAGCACAATCATTCTCTGTTTTAATCATTTCATAATCAACAGTGATTATATTTCTGTTTATACTCCCAAGTCATGGATTAAGCCTCAAGAGGAATGACTGTCACCTCTTCGTTAGTTAATGAACATCTTTATAAACAGTGGATAACAACAACAATTAGAGTAAACAAATTATCAATATATAGCTATAGTCATGAACACTAACTGTGTACAAAATGCAGTACATAGAAATCACATGTAGTTGATATATACATACATGTAGCTTATTCAACTTGTACATTTTAGCACATGTATGAATATTCAACAGGAAACATTGAGTATTTTACGATCCAGTAGGACAGGCATCGATTAGATCCTATTGTGTAAAGAAAGATGGATGTTATCCTGTACAATTATAGCAATCAAACGCATGAGTAAAAGTTGGATAGAGATTTTACTAATGGTATGTTGAAAGGCTGATATATATCCTTCCAAAGACAAATATTTTCTTTTGCTTTCCAGAGGTTGTAGATTTAGTGTCCACACAAGTTTAATTTGCTGGTTCTAAGATCTGTTGGATATATGCTTACCTGGAAAATTAAAATGAAAAAAAAAAACAGTTTTGGTACACATTTTGTAGAAGATAATCAATGGATTGGGTGGACAAAAGTTAGATAAGAAGTTAATGTTTTCAAGTTTTTTTTTGCTGCCAAAATTATCTTGAGAACAATGTTTGTATGTGTAAGGCCTATCTAAAATCACATATTTGATTTAAAAAAGGCAACTTTCCCAATATGAATGGGGAACCAGTGAAACAAGTTATTAACTTGCCCTGGCCTGAGTTGTAGTTTGGTTCAGGGTCTTCTCTCTCAGTATCAGTGTTTACATAATCTGTCTTGCTGTCAGACCTGGTCCTGTAAAGTTGGTTATGTATGATGTTAAGGATGGGAGAATCACAGGCCCCCTGGGACAGTGCCGTATTATCCACTCATGAGGATAACGTTACATCATATATCAGCCGCAATCTACCCAGAAGTGCTGATATTTTCTGCATGGTTTTTTCAACGGGTTTGTTCAATGCAAGGCCCAGGGTTGTAGCCAGCCTAAAATCATTTTCCGTCCCCTCAATTTTGAATTTTATCGAGATTCGCTCCTAGGGGGGTCTGGGGCCATGCTCCCCTGGAAAATCTAGACTCTCTGAAATGCTGCTATTTCCTGCATTTTAAGGTGTAAAGTTTGCTGGTAAACTAAGCTGTTCATTAGTTTTAGTGACAAATTACACAAGGAGGACAACTTTACATATTGCTTTTTGTCCATCACAGAGGACGAAATGGGCAAAAACTTTTTCCGTCCCGAGCTGCAAATTCCGTCAAAGGACGGGCTCTGGCTACAACCCTGGCAAGGCCATTTTACCACTCCTAGGCAATGAACTGATTTGATGGATGGTGGGAATTACTACGCTAGAAGATAGCAATGAACACTGGGTTCGAAGGCTTGAAGATTATATACAGGAGGGAAACAGTTGTCATCGAGAGACATCCAATCTTTGGCTTTAGCTGTAGAAGGACTTAGAGACTGGTAATTGAACAGTAGAACGATGTGAGCTAGAAAATAACCTTACTATAGGTGTTATGCTAAAAGGCTCTGTAAAATGCAATTTTGAAAATCTAGTGGAAACCTTACAGTAGAGGTCTTTTTCACTGTATTAAGTTAAAATTGAAACATGTCAGTTGAACAGTAGTAGTAACGTTATAAAGGAAACACTTACATTACATATTTTCCCAATTTTTTGTTGTTACAATTTAATGGCATACTTTTGACCACTTGGCAGCAGCTTTGTATAATTTTCTGTACGGTTGAAACTTTTTTTAATTTTGCAAATTGACCAAAATTGATGAGAGCATGCATGTCATCCATGTAATCAAATTGACATGGCCTAATTTGTTTCCCTTGGTAGAATATCAAACTTATTATGAACATAATGATGATCCCTAATGCCGCACCAATGACATTTTAGAGTAACAAAAACTAAATATTTAGCAAGTGGGCCAGATAAAAAAGGGGTCTAGGTCAGGAAAACTTTAGTCTGACAATATCATATCTGAATCTCCAAAACTGTACTTTAAAGATAACGCCAGCTCACCTTTCTCCTTGGGGTAACCTACATGCATATCTATTGTTTTTTAAAACAGTATTTAGATCATTCCAGATCGTTGGATGGCAGTGTCAAATCACAAAATGTAGCATTTTCAAACCAGTCTATTTACTTGATATCCCTAAATATACTTTGTATACCCCTTTAAAAAATGGATATAGGTTACCCCACAGATAAAGGTGAACTAGCGTTACATTTTGTTTACCCTCTGACTGTTTTGCTGTTGATGTTACAGTCAATATCTATATACACTAAAATCCAAAACCAACAAATGACATTGTTGGTGCCCACCCAAACATGCTAAAATCATTCATAGCTCCTTGGCTATTGCCTATGTGCTGCACATCTACGTATACAATAGAAGAATTTGGGACGGCTGCAGCTCAAAAAGCCATTAGAAAATGTCTTTAACCCCTGCAAACATCCCAATAAAACGGGGCAGGCTCGCGAGAACGATGCACCTTTCACATGTTTGGCCCGGGTGCATACCTACAATGAGATTTCCGTTCATTATTTCCCATCCCCAGAAGCTCCGGGCACCTAATAGACTCTCCTAGCATGAAAGGGGAGAGAGATTCGGTTATCAGGGAGCAGAATTGGGTTCGCCCGGTTTAATATTAACGAAGGACAGGTGAATCTGGTTATCCTTCTCATCCCTGCGCCACTTGGCTCTCCTCCCAAATCTTCCTCCAAGACGCGACAGAAACATCTATTGACCCCCCTGTTCTCCATTTTGCTGTCTGTAAGGAGTTCAGGTGCGCGCGCGGCCATGCAGCCGAGTCGATTAGCATAGACAGACAATTTATTACGGCGGCTCGGTGGAAGAAATAAATCGTCTGCAGGAAGGTTGGGGCACGGGGCGCAAATTATCTGTGGGAACAGCGGCCCTGATGGTCGCTTATTATATCAACATCCCCCGAGACACCAGTAAGACCGGCCACGGCGCTCTAAATCACTCCCTGACATTTTGAAAGGTTTGTCTCCTCGCGGATTAAATACGAGAGCCCGCCAAGCAGAGGGTAGGCTCGGGTTGATCCGCTGTTGGAGCGTTCCGTAGTTTTTTTCCGTTCCGTTCGTACTTTTGAGGATGCTTGAAGCTTGGGCAGAAGGAGGTAGCAGAATACCAGGTCTAAAGGGTGTCTTTTAAAGATTGATAGGGTTTGCGGCTTAAGAACAGGATGGCTCACCTATAAGTTGATGAGGGATGCCGCAAGATTGTTGACAAGACTTTGGAATATCTTGTGTCTACTTTTAGTCTTTTTTAAACCTTTCTGTATTCAATGGAGGGCACTTTCAAGCCTTCAAAGTGAGTAAGTTTATTCAAAAAGCTTATAGTTACTGTAGTGCTTTTGTTGTCGCCATGAGGGAAGGGTCAGAGAAATTATATAACATAGATCCAGATTACACATATTATCACACATATATATACATGGTACAAGGCTCAGAATAGAGCAAAGCTGGTACATGTATGTGGTTCGTGTTTGTTCATTTTGTTTATTTTTACTACTTTGATAGTCTCTTAAATGAAGCCATGGTAGATCATGGGACGGTGTGCATACACACGCAGATTATAAAATTGACAAGGAAAAGAAAACATAATGCTCAGCATGGTTACATGTAACGCAGGGTCACCTTTATCCGTTGGGTAACCTTTATCTGTTGTTTTTGAAAACAGGTTATTTCGGCATATCAAGTCAGTATGTGGTAGTTTTAAACTGCAATATCTTGGGAATATTGCAATTTGAAACCAACGTCCGTCAACTTGATATCACCAAACACCTTCTTTTAAAAGCAATGGATATAGGTCACCAAACGGTTAAAGGTGAATCAGCATTACATAGACAAAGGATGCCACCAAATAATATCCTGCAGTGTTTCTTTTATGGATGCTTTAGGATGACTAGGAGCCAGGAGGCTCAATTCCATAATGATCTTATAAACAAAAATTAATTGACAAGCAACAGTTAATTAAAAAAACATAAGACTTAGCATTCACCTAGTAAATAGACGCGGGACACCACAAAATCGTACTCTGCTATTTCTTTTGTGGAGTCAAATATAAGCCACTGATTTAAATAAAAAATTGGAAAGTGGCAACACTCAGAAAAAAAATAAGATTCAGCATGGTTTGCCCAAGTAGACGAGGGATGCCTAAAAAACGTCCTTCGAAGCTCTGCTATTTGTTTTGTGGTTGTTTATCTAACTTTTTGATTTGCAAAGTCAGAGGCAACAAACACGCTGTACTTATGCACAATAAGATCATAAAAAAATCCGTGCCATCTTAGGGCGGCCCCCGTTATGTAGTATTTTGTGGCTTTGGCCTCTGTTCTCCTTACAAGCCATAATGGTTTTGAATGAAATTTGGCAAGTGGCAGCACTCAGAAAAAACATAAGATTCAGCAAGGTTTGCCCAAGTAGACGAGGGATGCCTAAAAACCGTCCTTCGAAGCTCTGCTTTTTCTTTTGTGGAGTCAAATACAAGCCACAATGATTTTGAAAAACAATATTGGCAAGTGGCAACACTCAGAAAAACATAAGATTCAGCTGGTTTGCCCAAGTAGACAAGGGATGCCTAAAAACCGTCCTTCGAAGCTCTGCTATTTGTTTTGTGGTTGTTTATCTACCTTTTTGATTTGCAAAGTCAGTGGCAACAAACACGCTGTACTTATGCACAATAAGATCATTAAAAAATCCGTGCCATCTTAGGGCGGCCCCCGTTATGTAGTATTTTGTGGCTTTGGCCTCTGTTCTCCTTACAAGCTCTAATGGTTTTGAATGAAATTTGGCAGGCAACACTCAGAAAAAACATAAGATTCAGCAAGGTTTGCCCAAGTAGACGAGGGATGCCTAAAAACCATCTTCCGAAGCTCTTCTTGAGAGCTCTTTCATGTACTCACCTCTTACCTCTGAGGATTCCCGGTCGAACCGTTTCCTTCTCAGCCCGCTGTTGTTACGGCAGTGATGCGTCAGCACCACCCGTCTCTTTGAACTTCTACAAGAACTCCCCAAAGGCCCTGAAAGGCCATTTTGTTTCCACAATGGCTTCCTCGTTTTGGTAAATGCCTGTTTCCTTTTGAACTTGGGCGATGGCTTGTAAGCGTCGACAAAGCCACAAAGCTGTGGAAATGGGCTGGCAGGTGCTCATAAATGTGCTCTACACTTTCTCATGAAACATCAAGGAAACCTGCCCAGTCTGGCTGATGGGGTGCTTGAAGGGCCGGGACAGTTTTGGCAGATTTAGGCAGTTTTTACTCCTCCCGGGCTTACCACCTCGAAAGGCATCAGTTTTATGGCTTCGTGGCGATGTCAGAGGCCAAATCAATTGCTGCCAAACTTGGCTTTCAAATCGCTCGTAGACCAAACGAAAAGATGGCCTAAATGGACAATTTTCTGATTCTGGCTAGGCTCTGATCCATATTTGCATCCAGGGCTTTCCCATAACAGGGTATCTTTTGGTGTGGAATTGTTACGTTTTCAAGATGACATCAGCAAACATGAAATGCTTGTGGTTTATGGACCCCAATGTCCGCAGGTTACCCTGACGATCTCTGCTTTTTGGTAAGCCCTACAAAGGCTCAGGTCACATTTCCAAACCCGGGACAGAAGGGCAGCTTTCGGGAGCAAAACGAATGATATGAAAGACATAAAAATACACAAAATTTCAAGATAAGATGCATGGGCATGATATGTGTGTCTTTCTAGGTATACATCTTGTTTTTTTGTTCCTTAAAAAATCCCGACCGGGCCCCGGTTTAGAAATGTGACCTAAGCCTAATAGATTCTACCATCATCTGCAAACTTGGAAGGATACCTACTACTACTATATTTTACCTTAAAAATGCGGGAACCAGAAAGTTGAATCAAACCTGCCCAACAATGATGTGAACGGAACATGCCGACCTTTTCGTTCATCATCAGGTGTTGCCCTGGCAACGGTGAAAGATGACTCCAGGGTCCAATGTCACATGTGTTACCATAGGATCACGTTTCTCTGTGACAGTCCACAAGTTTAGTAAATAGCATGAACCATGACAGGATAGCTATGGCTATGGATAGTTATTTTTTTCTTTGCCTATTAATTCATAGTTAGGAAAAAAACTGCTCTTCAACTAGATCTCTTTTGCATATCTGCCAGTGGATTATCTGAGTCACCGTTTTCAAAATTATATTCAGTTGTTTGAGTAATTGCTATTTGGCGCATTTTATCTTGGTGATGATATTTGCTCAGTCTGACGGATTTAACTTCATAGTTTTTACCTCAATTTTGTACCCCAGTATAATAATTTGTATGATTTTTCTACATACAAAGTTATTAATGGCCAGATGTTAACTTTCTCCTTTTTCATACAACTGAAACAAACTAGATGTGATTTGGGAATAAAAATACTTAAGTTTGCCACATGGTTTACTTTTACGTATACATCATTCTATTTGCAAAATG
The DNA here is from genome assembly GCF_000003815.2 of Branchiostoma floridae. Lineage (NCBI taxonomy): Eukaryota > Metazoa > Chordata > Leptocardii > Amphioxiformes > Branchiostomatidae > Branchiostoma > Branchiostoma floridae. The sequence goes on from NC_049979.1 coordinate 2,977,169, forward strand.
CTGTTACAGTAGCCTCTTCCATGATGTCACGTTTCTCTTTTTAAAAGCATACTGATCATTGATTAATCAATTCATTAATTATAAATTAATCAATTCATTTATTCACCCATCCATCAGTGTCTAGAAAGTGATTAACATTGTAAGGAGTTGTACACTGTTTAGATCATCATCATTATGTTGAATTATATTTGCAGGCTTGCACGTGGTCACTGTCATGCGGTTGCGCCATTTGCCTTGCTACAAGGCCATGCTAATTTGTCCTCATTTTAATGACTATTCCATAGATTAGACTTAATAGATAGTGTATATGTGTTAACTTGACTTATCCTGATTTGAGCTTTGTGTTGATTATGATATTTGTTCTTGGATTTATGTGCATCATTATTTGATTAAGATTATTATTGTTATGATTTTGGAATGGCGGCTTTGAAAAGGTGTCCTTTGACGCCTGTTCCGCCATACCCTCCATTTGTCATTGTACATTTTGTGTATGGAGAATCCTTATCAATAAATAAATAAATGAAAAAAAAGATTATCAATCTCATAGCTTTTTAATCAGCCATAGGCTATTAGATACCATTAGATACCTGATGTACAAAAGCTAACTCCATGTTGCCATGTCTCCATGCAGGTGGGATCTCCAGAAGAAGTCCTTCAGCAGTCGCCATTGAGGTGTTCCAGCAACACCTGGGCAGTCACCTCCTTCAGGTGAGCTTCTGTGTACCTTATAGCATCTTAAAGACTTGATACAGTTATACATGCATACTTACAATTAAACATACAATTATAGCTTCTCTAATACGTTGAGAAATAACCAAAGGAGCCTTTTGTGTCTGTGTGGTAAAGACAGGGAAGTATGAGAATGGGGTTTAGTATTGGGAACATCTTGGCTGGAAATCTTCAGATGAGCTTCTGTGTGTTGAACCATCTTAGAGAGTCACATAATACAATTATGATATAGCTTCTCGAATATGTTAAGAAATAATCAAAGGAGCCTTTTGTGTCTGTATGGTTAAGACAGGGAAGCGTGAGAAAGGGGTTTAGTTTTGGTTAACACCTTGGCTTGAAATCTCTTTAAGGTGAGCTTCTGCATACCTTCCTTAAAGACATGATAGTGTACAATTAGGGCTTCTTAAACACATTAAGAAATACTTAAAGGAGCTTTTTATGTCTAAGCCTTTTGTGTCTGTATGGTACAGACAGGGATTTATTTGTGGTTTAGTTGTGCGAACATCTTGGCTGGAAATCCCCTTTAGGTAAGGTTCTGTGTGCTGTACCTCCTGTAAGACAAAGGGTACAATCATAGCTTCTCGAATATGTTAAGAAATATTAGGAGGTTTGATGGCAAGGACAGAGGATGGGAATAGGGTCAGGTGTAGAAACCTCTTGGCTGGAAATCTCCTTCAGGTAAGGTTCTGTGTGCTGTAGCTGACCTTTAAGCCCCGTTTACAAATCAAGAATTTAGCTCGGCCGAGTTGTCAGCGAGCTCTAACTTACAAGGAGGCATGACCCTGATGCCTACGAACAAATGGCAGAGTTTCTTCGTCAGCATCAGGGTCATACCTCCTCGTAATTTAGAGCTCGCTGACAACTCGGCCGAGCTGAATTCTTGATTTGTAAATGGGGCTTTAAGACACAGTATACAATGATTATTATCATAAATTCTCAAACATTTTAAGTAATTCTTTGAGGAGGCTTGAAGGTATTAGTGCAGGGGAGGATGGGTATGGGGGTTGGTAAGTAAGGTCCTACCTGCTGTAGCACCTTGAAGACAGTATTCAGTAGCTTCTTACAACAGCAAACTTTAAGGAAGTTGTATAGACAGGAGAGAGGTGTTATTGTATTGAATTTGTTTGTGAGAAATGCTAAACAGGCCTCTCCATAAATTAAAGCAGGGAATGCATGGTAAAACCAGCCTGTTAATAATTCTGTCCCCTCCCTTTAGGTAGGCCTGCCCAATAACAGTGTTATGTCTCAATTTCTGGTCTGCAATTCCCAAACCTTTTAGACAAACCGGGCCCTACTGGCTGTGATGGTATTGTAATTATATTAGGGATGTTCAATTAGACGACGACCTCAATCAGACTAGAGGCTATTTGGGAAAACTCTTCTGAGATTGGGAGGCTATTTTGGTCACAGGTAGTTGCTTTCTGTCCTTTTGATCATTTTTCTGTTGAAGTACTAAATAGGTATAATTCTACTTTTGTTACTAAACATTGTGCGTAGAGCAGGCCCATGGTTAAAAGGCGTACTGTGACATAAGATACAGAAAAAAGATATGTAAATGAATTAAACGAACGGTCTGTTTTCGTTGCACCACTTACTAGCACGTTTTCATTAACAATCATGGTACTGAGATGTATTTACATACCTAAGAATCCCTACACACCTACAGATGTTTTTTCCTTACTAAGCTGATGAGACTATTCAGGAACCATTAGAAGACAGATTAGCTGATAGAAGCAGTTTATTTAGATGGACAGCTGCGATCGGCGTGTGCTTTTCCTCTGTCACTCTTCATTATGCAAATTCTAGACTATTTTTACAAAACCAGAACGACCAAATCCACCTCCCATCACCGCCAGCCCCCTCGGTACCGAAGCCTCCTTTCCATCCCTTAGGAATCATCATTAGGAATGTAACGTAAAAACTAGGATGATACGGTTAGGCCAAATCAATTTATTTCTTTGGTTTTGGAATATCCTAAAGTAAAAGCTTCAGCGTTTATGAAGGTTAGACATCCAGGTAAACAATGATGATGATGATGAAACAATATTCAAATACAATTCAATCTCTACAACTGGATAAAAAATGTATATTTACTTCCGGACTTTCGAGTGACATCCATCACTCTTCACTTCTTAGTGATGCTGAAGAAGAGTGATGGATGTCACTCGAAATGTCGGGACGTAAATATACGTTTTTTATCAAGTTGTAGAGATTGAATTGTATTTGAATAAAAGCTTCAGCAAGCAATTGAAGGCTGGGAGGAAAACTGGCTTCTTACTACTTGTACCTTCACTCCCTAAAACTGTGTCTACTTGTTAGATACAGCCCTCGGACTCTGTTTTTAAGTTGATATTTCAATTTAGCATCATTTTTCTAAAAATTTGGGAACGAGCAATTAAAATGGCGTGGCCTCAGAAAGGCAGGTGCAGGATTTTGACGTGTGACGGTGTATCGGGTCTCGGGTTACAGACGATTTTATCACGTACGTGTCAAACTAACCCCGAGGTGCAGTAAACTAGTACGTAGTACGGACACACGACAAGCAGCCACCTGGGCCCATACAGCCCACAGATGAACCAGGGGAGATGGCCGGTCGCGCAGCAGAAGGGGAATCACTTACCCTAGCATGGACTGGCTTCTCTGGCCAATTTCTCGATTACGCACCGGCTATGAGACGGGAGAAGCGGTTGTATGGATGCATGGATGCATGGATCGGTCACTTTAACGAAATAGCCCTTCTATATGTGCAATTGCGTAATTGAGCCAGCGTGGCCGAGCGGTCTACAGCACTGTACCTATCTTCCGTAGATCGTAGGTTCGAACCCCACTTGCTATTTTTTTTTTCTTTGTTAGACAAATCTCATGTAGTGTTTTTTTAATAGAAGAAAGACCAATTCAGTAATTCAATGTTTAAAAACTCTTTTTTCGTGTGATTTTGTTTAACATCCAGGCTTTTTCCAAAACACGCACCGGCCAGCTTTTTTCAGAAGCTTTCTTGTTTTGGCCGAATTCTACGATACCGGCACTCCTGTAGGGGGGCTTGGTGGAGGCTAGTAAAAGTCTCTGTCAGTGGAACCCATAAGAGTATATAAGTGTCAGACCACTGGGTTTGCTGTGAACAAGTACATTTGTGGAACCTACTTGCTGAGCTCAAATGTCCTAGAGGTTAGGTAAGACTGAGAAATAATGAAAGGATGTCTCAGAACTGTAAAAACTTTACAAAATGTAAAGTTTGATTTTTCATCAGTAAAGTGAGTCCCATAGCCTCTTTTTATCAGCATTTGAAGTTATATTTTGCTGATGTTTCTTCTTTCATTTCTCAAAGGTCCTTTTTCATATGGGACTTTATGAAGGCATTCATCACGAATGGAAAGAATCTATAGTATTAAATTTTGACCACCCCCAACCATAATCCTTAATGACCTGTCCCCTGTTTTAAGGAGTCCTCGTGACTTAATAAATTGGCTACCTGATTAGGATACTTTTTCAAGCTACTGAGTGTGTATCTTAGGCGTCAAAGGACAGTTCAATCAGTTGTCTTGGATCTTTATGAGATATCCTGACAAATAGCTGTTAAAATTGTTGTTAATTTAACATAGATTTAGAATAATTTTGCAGCATACCTTAGTCAGCTCATTCCAGCTTTGAGACGAGAATTCAAGACTTAGATGTGCCCAGTATGACAGCTTTTCCAATAACAGCATCTGCAAAGTTTTCAAGTGGAAATACGTATATTCAGTACGTTGGGTAAGAAATTAGCATGGAAAAACGGTTACTGTCCAACGTTCCTCCTTGCCAGCCTGTTTCTGACTTACCGCAAAGCTGCCTGATCTTTGACAAAGCAGTCGCACTGGCCTCTTGCACCTTTCCCCACCTTACGGATGGAAAGACGATAACTGTACGCGACCTTTTCCTGTGTCAAACTTCAACTTAAAGTGGTGCCGTTATTACAACTACATACGTCTGGGCCAACTTATCACCCCCATTCATTCGTCTTCTGCGCGAAACTCCCTTTGATGTATTTACGGCTGTGAAGAGGAAAAGGTAATTTCTGTACACAAAATAAAGAGGAGCTCTCTTCGGAAGCCATTAGCGCGAGGTGATGGTCTGGTCAGGACGTTAAGGGACCACGCAGAAAGTTCACCTGCAAATTGCGCCCAGGAGGGGACTTTAATGATTCCTTCCTCCCCGGCTCAAACGGTCAAATATTGACGGGAGAAACGCTACAACCCCCAGGCTGACCCACAGATCATACGTTGTTAACCTTTAAACAAACATATCCATTACATCGTCCGATTCTTTGAGTCATCACGTCGATACCCGGGCACTGCGTAAATCAATCCTTCATTTATAATGAAAATACGAGCCCCCCAGTATTAGAGCTGCTGCCGGTTTAATGGCAGACCTAAGTATGATGAATCTCCTTCCTTCATTTGGCGGGTGCGCTTACCAATAACTGCTGAATTTCTACCCTTGTATGAGGGCCATTAGACGCAATGATCTCGCCAAACTTGGATGCCCTGATCAGGGGGGATGGGTCGGGCACTGTACATCGTATCATCGGGAGATGATGATGACGCATCACCGGTGGAGGTGCCCTGGCCGCGCTCACCGTAAGACGCAATCAAAGTCCTGCGTCGGGAGCTCCGGGGATTAAACTTCAAACGCGCTCGCAACAAACTGGGGAGAAATTAGGGGGATATTAGTTTGCCACCAGTTCAAACAGGTGCATAATTCAGTGGGAAGGTTTGGTGGCGTGCCCCCGGGAGTCAGGACCCCCCATCCCTCAACACCGACAGCTGCCCCGCGGGCGACGCGAGTCCGATTGGTCTTTTTTGTGGGGACAAACCAGCGTGTTTGGGTAGGGGCAGCGGTTCAAGAGGCCAGGCAAGTTTTAATGAGTATAGTTTCTCCCTGGCCATTGAGGAGGATTTCTTTAGTGGCAGGACGGCCTCGTCCCATTCATCAGAGTTACGAGGTGTTGGGAAGGGTGACCCGGAAAAGTTTGGGAAGGGTGACCCAGGAAAGTTTGGGACGGTTCGAGCAGATTATGGGAAGATGATGCTGGGTGAAATGGGATCGGAGATAAGTCTCTGTCACTCTGAAAGTGTTCAACCGTTCTCCATCACAAAGAGATCGGAGTGTCTGAATTGTGAATCGTTATAATCATGATTCATACATGAGGATATATAAAAATCAAAATGATAAGCACAAGCATTGAGCAAACAGTCACACAAAAGCATAATTTGAATAGATGTGGCACTGGAATTGTACTAAAAGACAGTCAGAAGTAATCTTCACTAAACAGATCATTAGTACACCTATTTAGGAGTAGAAGGAAAGCAAGAACGTCATTAGTACGCCAATGTCACAATGGTATTCTGAGCCACCTGTTATTTGTAGCCTGTACAACTCAAGTTTTCTCTCTCTATAGTAGATGACTATGTAATACATGTATGTTACATGTTGTGGTAACCTGCCTATAAAGATACTAGCACAGGAATACTTAATACTGAAAGGAAATGTTCATCATTGGGACGGCCATCTTGGATGTTGACAGACGACCTTGACAGTGGTCAGCAGTGTTCCCCCCTGGGGACTCCAGCCTGGGGCTTAATGATACAGGCAGGAGAGGAAACCCTGTCAAATGTGACATCATAATTTACCTCGTGGCCCTGCAAGCTGAGCCCTCTGGGCAGCCATAATGCTTTCTGGGGTTAACGCCCTTTACATATTTGGCTGGGGTCGACGAACTTTGTACACCATAGAGGATGAGTTAAGCTGTATTTACCTGCCATGAATCGAAACATGTTATACTCACTGACCAGTTGTGCAATGCTTACATGTAAGTAGAAATGAGTTGTTTTGATGGTCACCCTGTTGGGAAACGTCCTTTTTCGATAATGGGGTCGACAAACTTCGTATACCACAGAGGACGAGTTCAGCTGTATTTACCTGCCATGAATCGAAACATGTTACACTCACTGACCAGTTGTGCAATGCTTACATTTCAATAAAAGTGAGTTGTTTTGATGGTCACCCTGTTGGGAAATGTCCTTTTTCGATGATGTATATTCGTATGGGCAAAGGTGCTAAGTGCAACAGGGGTCTCCAAACATTGTATGGCACAAAAGATGAGTAAGATGAAGCTTGGCAGAATCTCATCTCTGGAATGTTGAGAAACACGAATTCATTAATTGCAGGTAACAAGGATTGATCTGAGAACTAGCTGATATACTCACTCACTCACTCACTCATTCACACTCACACATCACTGAAATGTTTGCTCACTCACTCTAATGCGACATTCACTCACTCACTCACTCACTCACTCACTCACTCACTCACTCACTCACTCACTCACTCACTCACTCACTGAAGTATATTAGTCATTTGAAGGTCAATGTCAACTCTGAAGGACATGGAGACAACATGGCGGACCGTAAATCATGGCAATAGGGTGGGAGGTAATAAATTAGTCTGGTTTGTGTTTGTCTATCATGCAGACGTCGCTTCAGCAAAATTGCACTGTCTGTATATAGATGAAGGTGAAGGTATCAGGGCAAAGCTATCAGTGGGAATGATAGCTTTGAGTTCCGATGCCTCAGCCTTCATGAATTTGTTGTTCCAGAAACATTATACTCTTAAGTTCACCTTTACCCCGGGTAAACTATATTCGTTGTTTTCAAAAGCAGGGTATTTAGGGCTATCACGAAATGTGAGTTAAAGCACTGCTTTAATTTGAAAATATTACAATTTGAAACAACCGTCCATCGACTGGATATCACTGAATCGTTTCCTCTTCATCTGCGCTGTTTTGAAAAACATCGGATATAGGTTACCTAACGGACAAAGGTGAACTAGAGTTACCTGGGAGTTACAATGTGTTGCACAGTGTGCTTCGATAGATAATGTGCTTCCATAGATGATGTAGCGCATAACGGGTTCAAACTTGTTAGTTAGGACAAGCAGGCAGAGTAACGCTAGTTCACCTTTATTCGCTGGGTTACCTATTTCCGTTGTCTGAAAAAGGCAGGATAATTAGGAATATCAAGTCGACGGACGGTGGTTCAAAGTTGCAACATCTTCAAAATATTGCAGTTTGAAGCTACCATCCGTCGAATTGATATCCCAAAATATTCTACTTTTAAACCAACTGAATATAGGTTACCAGCGGATAAAGGCAACCCAGTCTTACTAGCTAATGTTTAAAGTACAATATAATTATAGATCGTCAGCTTAAGGTGTAGATATTGCGCCTACCACGCATGCAGTGATGGGTCTGATACATGAATGTAGTCTGTGGTAATACATGGTAATGCATGGTCTAGTGGGTAGCCAATGGAGGTAAGTAAGGCACGATTTACACATAACTTGGGCTGATACTGAAAAACTTGAGTGGCTGAGGGTTGTCCTTGCACAGCTCTGAGTCGAATCTGAAAACGCATACACTGTGTAAACCGGGTATAAGTGAATCCTGGCTATTTGTTGCTAATTTGACATATCCACTACTGTGCATTACTGGAAAAGGCCACAGCTCTGGAGACAAAAATCCATACTGAGATCTTCTATTCATTGCCCTGTAACCAACACATGGGAATATTCAGCATGTTATTGAACCGGTACATGCTAATAAGAGTCTTAATTAATGTCTGCAATAAAAGTCTGAAGGTATCTTCACGATCTGTGGAAATTTGGCTCTTCAGTACCTAATAAAGCAATACTAAATATAATGATCATTCTATGTTGAACTTTGACCTTGATCTTTGACCTTCCTTAAAAAGGACCTTGTAGGCAGCGGCTGTGAGGATGTATTTTGTCAGGCCCTGTCAGACGATGATGATGAATGTGCATCAGAAATGGGACCCCGGTGACCTCCATGACACCAGCAATTAGTCAAAATCTACCTCCAGTAAAAACCTGTCTAGACCAGGCAATAATCTATTAGCATCTTCCTCTTGACTGTGGCGAAGCTACTCTTTTGTATAACCTATATCCATTGTATTAAAAAATGGGATATCAAGTTGACAGCAATGGTTTCAAATTGTGATTTATTTAAAATGTTGCAATTTGAGACCACCGAATTCATAGCTCTAAAAACCTTGTTTTAAAGTAATGGATATACATGTATATACATGTAGGATAAAATATAGGTGAATTAATGTTATGTCATGTAGTTCCTGTTAAGTCATTGCCTAACCATCATGATATGATATTATGACAGTCAATGTAAATACATCATGATTGTAAAAAAGTGTTTTCCAAAGGAGCTTGAGCATTGGCACATTGACAAGATCATTTACCATGATGGAAAAGTTAGTACCATGTGTGAAAATTGCTTGAACATGCTTGGTACTGTGGCATCTTGGATCGTCCCTGTATTTCCTGAGTGCAAGTAGTAACGCTAGTTCACCTTTATTTGCAGAATTGCATTTATTCGTTGTACATGAAATTGGAGCATTTACAGGTATCAAGTCAACAGACGAGTGTTTCAGACTGGAATGCTATGAAAATATTGCAATTTGAAACCAACATTTGTCGATTACACATCTCTAGATATCTTGTTTTTGTAAACAACGGATATAGGTTGCCATGTGAATAAAGGTGAACTAGCGTTAACTGTTTGATCCAACAAACTTTTGGGCAGGAGTGTGCCCGTCGCTATCAGTCAATGTCGTCTCCATTGGTCATATATCATCTGTAGTTCGCCAGGCAAGAGTGATGCATTCATTATCCACACATTAAGGCAATCAATGGTGTTAGATTTGCTGCATCTCCAACTAGACCCTACTTAGCTTCAACTGATGATACCAGCTACAAGGTAGTATATCAGCTTTATAAAAATATATCAGCTTCTGGGACGTGGCATTGAAGACAGGTGACTGGTTGTCAGACACCTATGAAAAGTACATGAAGTTCCTTTTTGGGGGAATTTAAGAAATAATGCTAGATTGGAAAATTGTATGGGCATGAAGAGAAAGTCTGTTCCTTGGTCCCCACAGTTGTGGGGAGTAAACAAAGTTAGATGCAAGTTTTCGCCCCAGCCCTCTGTAGAACGTGGGGTTGTGTGGCGTAACTGCAGGGTCTTTAGCTCCTGAGTTCAAATCCTGTAATAGTACCAATCTTGTACCCTTGAGAAAGGCACTATCTACAACTTTCTTCACTCAACCCAGGCATAAATGGGTATCTGACTTCAGTTTGGGAGGTAAAAATGGTGGAAGGAGAGGGATGGGCTCCACTTTGCACTTCCGTGCCATAGACACATTGGATAACAACGTAACCTACTGCCCCTACAGCCTTTAAAGAGGCTATGGGACTTACTTAACCTTTTTTTAAGTAAAACTTTGCCTGGATTTTACATACCTCACCTCACCTCACCTAGTCCCACCCTCATCAAAAGGGCCAAGGACCATGGTTGCCTCCAGTACAAGTCTTTACATACAAATGTCCAAAAACCAGCAAATTGCATTGGCGTGGCCTAACAGAACAGTGCAGTTTTATATCTTTCTAGCAGTAGGATTTATCACTTTTTGTTATGTTGACCTTAACCTCACACTGGACCCCCATAAAGGCCACTGCTGATGTATCGCACTTTCCTTAGTGCAATCTTTCACAGCCTCTCTGGACCTTCTCCACGGGGCCTTGCAGGAGAACTGTGAGAACAAAGCTTTTCTTCAGCAAGACGAATGCTTTGTTTACTCGAGCAACTCGCTGCAGCACTAAATCTACCACCCTAAGATTACCGCAGAAGCATCTATCAGAATTCAAGTTGCTTTTATCAGGAAGAAAAGGGCACGCAGGTTGAGTCGAACTGTTTGAAGTTCTGCACAGAATCTGGCGGTGACTTGTCATATTAGTTGTCATGTGATTGTTACATCTGATTCTCCGCAATGGGAGGAAAGCATTCTTTTTGACTTGCTTGTCTTTCTGAGATTCCCAAAGTACATTGTACATAGTGTAACATTATTTCGTCATGCATCTAATCAAAGGTCAGAAAGCAGTGTGGGTAAGGGGGTGAAGTCTGCCATCTCTGATTGCCTTGCTTATCACCTTGTCCCTGTTTCTGGTGAAAACTTTGAAAGTTTGACACAACATTTACTGAAGGCATATTTTGTGTTTTTGCATACTGTGTTGCCTCAAAGTGTCTTTGGTTTGGATGTGGCTCATGGCAAGCAACTTTTAGATTATTTTCTGTCTCAGAATTAAGTTCTTTATCTTCCCTTACCGTTAAGGATTGTAATTTTTGCACTTGAATTGCTTTCTAACAAGATCTAAGACTTTAAAAACGAGAGGGCTTGCACCCCTTCTACAACGTCAGCATTGGTAGGTGCCACTTGGCTGTCAGCAGGCCTATAAGAGGCGCTGACAGGAGAAGGAGTGGAGACGGAGCTCCTCAGCAAGGTGTGGTGACAGGTGGACTCTGGCCAACAAGCGCTGGGACAACTCTTTAAGCACCGCTGACACTTCTGTCACGTCCTTGCCGACAGCTTCGGCTTAAGAGCCTGTCCCCGTTCCTGGAGTGCAAGTTGTCAGCCGGAGTACAGCCTAGTGCGTCCGACCCCTCTCCTGTTTCCGCGCCTGCCCCTGCCATCCCCTAATTCTGTCAACCAAACCTTGTTAGCTGCAATTTGTCAGCTGATAATTGCCTGGTTACTTAACTTTGTTGTCGATCGTGAGACCGGGCTGCTAAAGCACCATTCTCCCACCATAATGGCTGTTTTTGTTGCAGTATTGATCCCACCCGGTCCCCATTATCTTTCTAAAAGAGGACTCATTTGTATAGGAAAAATAGTGGCCACCTAGGAAGCTGGTCTGTAGATGATGTCCTCAGGAGTCACAGTCAGTGGTTATCCAGCTCGAAAATCATGTGGGAATCTTCTAAAGTGGAAACCTACAAAACAACCTACAGCCAGCCAATGAAGCAATCATTTTGTGAGTTTATGAGTTTGTGGATATTCTTACTGAACAACACAAGATGCAGCTCAAGAAGTTATGAAATTAAAATAAAATGTTAGAAGTTCTGCACTACATGGGTTATGGTCTTGATATAGGAAAGATTTATCTATTGATGGATACATAAAAGCATGACTAGCCATGGTTGTCCAACTACAGTATTTTTGTTTCTAAAGGGATACCTTTCACCTCACCTACTGTACAGTAACTGTAACATTTTGACAAATTTCTTTTCCCTCTAAAGAAATTACAAGAGCTTACACTTCAAACACTTTTAAAAACTGCTGATAATACCCGTGCACGCATGCATGTGAGCATGGTTAAGGAACAGTCCTTGGTCCTTTTCTGTCAAGGTCCTTTTGTGTTGCAGCTGCCTGTCAACTCTACTTTCCTGTGACCCATTTCTCCCAGTACGTCCCATTACAACAGTATCAACATGGAAGTCTATCTTATTATGAAAGACACCATATTACTTAAGAACCCCTTTGTCCCTGCACTTCAGCGACCTCCTTTTAACCCTGTCATATATGGTTAAGATACTGACTGCCTTTTCAAATTAAGAACATAAGACTTCATTTCCAAGACATGCAGTGGAGGACCTTCTGTCTTGGAAGTTGGTGTATTTTTTCACTCTAAAATGTTTACTCCTTTTTTTTTTTTTTGCTTTATGAATTTTTTTTATTGCTCTGACAGAAAACACATTTGAATTCATCATACAGAGAAATATATTTGAGGAATTTTTCAAGACCTATTCCTACTTAGAAAATGCCAAGCTATCACTAAATTTGCCCGAAAATTAAAACAATGCTCTTGAAACGCCCTTAATACGCTCCAACCTGGATGTCTAACCTTTATCAACGCAATATTTTTAATCGTTTTGCATTAACTTAGAAAAGATATATGCAGTACTCTTATCTAAATATCACAGTATGCTAAGATCATGTCAATATGATTGTCAATATTTGAAGAAATTAATTATATTCCGTAGTTATATGTCCTGAAGGCATCTTTCACTTAGAGCTGCAATGGTTTTCTTCTCTTAGAAAATTAAACACCAGTACGTCTTCCAGGAGAAAATTAATTTCCAGACTTATCATCTGTGTGTAAAGCCCGACTGTGATAGGGAATGGCTTGAGTGACAAGCATTGCAGAACAAATCCCTCCCAGTTCTTGGCTTAACTTACAAATTACAAAGATCGCTATCTCGGCTTTTAATGCGAAAGTCATGCCGGATTTGGTGGTGCACCGCTGTACTGGTGCAGCAGACAAACCTCGGTGCCTGCGTTCTTCTCGCATCACTTAAGTCTCCTTATGGCGTGCGGAGATAGCCCGAGCCCCTTTGAACTGCCGTCGATGTAAGAGGTAATGTGTCTTCTGTATTTTCTCGCCTTTGGTGTTTTGCAAACACGGAAATTGAACGCCGAATGTCAGGCATGCATAAAAGAATGTTGCCGCCTTTCTTCTCTCTCCGTCGTGTTTGTTTCTGCCTCAAGGATAATGGGGAGTTTAAGACGACACACCTATTATACTTAACCGCATTTCAGTAGCCAAGAAAGGGTCATAAAAATCGACTTCCATTTTACATTAAGGACGAAATTGAAAATTCGGGATTATAGGCGTCCGCCCGCCGCTGGAAAGCGAGGGGGAAGGAGCTCTCCCCTTTATCTTAATGCCACTATTTCCATGTAAATGTTCTGTCAAAATAATAAGCCACGCATTGTGGATGCACATCAAATTGGCCTCGCTGGACAGGAAAAGTGGAAGTGAAATTTGGGAATCAAAGATTTCGGCAGCGGGCTATTTTACCTGCGGCAATTACCCATAAATCTGGCGGGGTAATCAATACAGTCGTTCTTCACACCTAGTAGTTACTTCGCACCTCCCAATCGGCGGAGACTGGGGCGGACGTCGGGAGAAAACGGCTTGATGTGTATATTTGCATACTTCGTCTCCTTTGGAAGACCCTTCTCACTTATTTCCCCTAGTGGTCGATATCCGTTAATTAGTGGCAGGCAGCTGGTGCGAGGAGTTTCCATGGAGCTCCTTTCCTCTTGTGAGGAAGGTTTCAAACCACAACTTCAAAACCGATGCTTTGTTATAGTCTGAGGTTATTATCATGGTGAAACAACTGAGCACCACCTCTTTCAGTGTTAACTTCAAACCAAAGCATGCTCTTGTTTTATCTCAATTACCCACAGTGATTTTAGACCAACAGCTGCACAACCACAGTACACTATGCTCTTAACTACTATGAGGATCCACTTTGTTTTCTTCTTTTCAAAACATCTCTTGTATTGTTCATACATCTATTGGTGATATTTTTGTACACGTCAGGTAGGTTTTCGTGATTGATGATCACACGCTGACTTGTTTTTATAATCCATCTTGTATTTTCCATGTTTCTGACTGAATTTATGTTTTTGAGGAGACGTCTTTTTACAAGTACATGTTGCATTTTGCATTTTATCCTCAGTAAAAATTTGGAATAAAGTATGAATAAAACGAGGCATTTGTCTCAACCGGAGCGTTAATGCTGTGGAAGCAGGAAAGTATAAACTGTTCCCAGAAATGCCTCACAGTCTTATGTTCCGCTTCACTGCGTGGCGTTGATAAGGGTCCTGATGAGCGTTGTAAGATGAAACTTTCTACCTCAAGCTTTAAATGTAATACCTTAGCCTTGGACACGAGCCCTTTGGGACGGGAGAAGTTTCAGGCGCATTTTTCGACACGACTCTTTCACGTTACTCATGGCATTCGAAGATTAGGATACATACATCTATATTAAACCTCGCAAACTTCGCTTTAATCATTGCGGCCAACCTGACTCAGGTTGTGCCTTGAAGGAAGCTTGACATTTCTGCGGCAAGAAAAAAGGGGGATTGCTGTCTCCCGATAAATACCGATACTTTGTTATTGGCTGGGGGTCGCCGTGCTGCCTTATTGTTTAGGAAGATGGAGTTGAGTCGGTGCTTCTGTCCTTTGCTGCTGGCATTTGGACAATTTCGGGGTCCGCCGTACAATCGAGCCATCATCACTCTTCAGATATCGGGGAGATACACTCTCCCGTGACTTTATGAGCGCGGGCAAGATTGCCGTCTTCAGGACACTCCATAAACCATCGTGCTCTCCTTGCTGCCAACAAAGGAAAACAAATGGCACCGTCCCCTCCTTAAAGTCTACCTTGAAAAATGTGATTTGAACGGTCCTCAGAGTGATCCCTGCCCGTGCTTTCACAGTCTTGCACGGATATCGGACATCCCAGTGGCTCCTTGACTGCATCAAAAGACCCCGAAAACCACTATATCAAAAGGCGACGCAAATGCTGGCAGATAACCGAAACAAGGTGCTTACTGCACATCAAACACCCTCGGACACAACCCAAGCGTTATCGACAAATGCAGAATTGGAGTCCACGTCTGGGTGGATGCGAGTTCTCCCCCTCTCATATCGAGAGCGCGGGGACAGTTTAATATTGTCACACGTGCTGCCCAGGCTTTTATTGGGGAATGATCTCTGGGGAATTAACACTTTGCACCTCGCCAGATTGGCTTTGGTCCACGGGCGCTACCAATAACTCACTGCCAGACACTGCGCTGCTTGTAGCCTGGCTGTAACAGGCTTGTGTAGGGGTACCGTAAAGTCTGTTGTTTTGCTGTAATTCAATTTCGTAGTTGGAAGAAGAAGGACACTTTTGCAGTGTTTAAGTTTCACAGTTGAAATGATTGGGTATTTTAAGTTCTGTAGTGATACATTGGAACTGCATTTGGGGGTGCCATGAATTCACCATTCACTCCGAAATATGCAAGTTTTTAAGTACAAGTTTAGTTGATGTTGAACCGATGTACATGCATACACGTATGTTTATGTCACCCGAAATCAGTGCTGTTGCCTGGGCTATTATCAAGAGAATGGAATAAATAAGAAGATTGCAACAATCGGGCACTTTGCTGGCTTAAAAAGGTTTTGTCCTTTAACATTGGAAAATTATATTGTAGTCTGGTCAATACTTTAAACGTGTATCATCTTTGGCAAGAAAACTGACAGCTGAGATTAAACTGTAAATAAGATAGGTGTGGTGGTCTACAAATCAGATCCCTTTGCACTCTACAGAGTCGGGGCACTTGGGCAAGGTAACACTGGTAACCATGGTGACGGGATCACAGGCGCTAAGCCTGGAAAATTAGCATGGGAGTTTGGCTATGCGGGTAGAAATACAAACACAGCCTTTGACTGGCAGGCAGCTGATGCCGGGTGTGTATACAGGGCGGGCAGGCAGTAGAGAGAATGCTGAACACTTACCACATATAAAAGATATCATACAAAATGCTAAAAAACAAGTTGTGGGGAAATGTGTATAATGGGGTAGAGAGAATACCTAATGCCTAACACTTGCTGTCAAAGGACATATCTTGTCTATCCTTTAGTCTAACTATTTGAAGGGTCCTCTGGCCATTGATATTTAGTCAAACCTGTACCAGTGGCCACCTCGACATGAGGACCACCTTGCCAATGTGACCACTTTTTAGCGTTCCCTTAGATAATTTGTTCAAGCTTCCACCCGCTGATCAGGTATGTCCCGATGGTGATCCCCATTGACACAAGCATCTATAGTGACCACCTGTCCACAGAGGTTTTACTGGTCCTGAGTCATGGTCTACTGGGGCTTTTTCCACCGTATATCCTTTGGCTTTCGGAGCGCCAGAAATGACGTATGTTTGGGGGCACATACAGCCCCGTTGCAGCACAATGATTAACACTTGCCACTGGGACCCATGAGCTGCAGATGGGAATGAACCAAACTTACAAAATGAAGGAGAGTTTCTTAAGATTTAAATAACATCATCATGTAAATCCTCATCCAAATACATGTTACGACAATTTATTGCTTAAGACGACAGTTGGCTCCATATATAACTTGCATGTCATTGAGCAAACTTGTTCATTACAGGTGAAGGACTAGGTCCAGACCGATATCTCAACTGTTGTATGTGTACAATGTACTTGCACCTGTACACTGTAAAAGAAAAAAATAGCTGCAATGGTTTCTGAACAATTCTAGTATGATCTGTACTTCCTAAATTCATCTGTACTTCCTAAATTCATGGTTTCTGAACAATTTTAGTATGATCTGTACTTCCTAAATTCATAGTGTTGCAGGTAAAATTTGTCTGGTGCAGGTAATTTCCAAGGTTACCTGCACCAGTGCAGGTATGCAGAAAGAAGTGTTTCGAGCCCTGGTTCCCTTTTCACTGATAGAACCCCACTTTCAAGGTCACTGTATGCACAGATGAGGAGGCAAAGGACGGGTTTCCCCTCTACTGCCGGTCCATGGCTCTCTTATCCTCCAATCTATATTTCAATGTGCAATTTGCCTGCGTCCCAGCTCGTATTCCACCTTTACGGCCGTCCAGATGTCTTCAAAGGGCAGTTTAGTGACCTGGATACACCACGGACGCCCCTGCAGTCTGCCCTGTGGTGCATATAGGCTGATCCCTTCCCTCACTTGTGCCTTGCTGTATGTGGTGGGGGCTTGGGAATATCACCTTGTCACTGTCAAAGAGGCTCTTGAAAGTCTTTAAGATAAAGTCAAAGTCAAGATGAGATACCAAAATACCTGACAGTGTATGTTACAAAGTAAATGTTCCATTCACCAAATCATGTACTGTGCCTTACATGTTTTCATGTTTGTCTTTTAAAATTTATTTTGGTTGTCAATCTCCCTGTTTTTGATCTTCTAGCTCAACACTATATCATCAAATTTCATAATATAAAATATCTATTGCAAGTTCGGGCTCGAGGTACAAACAAAACGTATGATAATGAAAAATACAAAGGTGCCAATGAACTATATTCTATAACTATATTATGCTACTTACTGTAAGTGTACATTATACTTAGTTTTGTTGGGTTTAGCTTCTTCTTTTTAGGCAGTGGAAGACGAATTTACCCACTTCTTAAATTTCAGAAATCTGGACGAATTTACCCACTTCTTAAATTTCATAAATCTGGACGAATTTACCAACTTCTTAAATTTCAGAAATCTGGACGAATTTACCCACTTCTTAAATTTCATAAATCTGGACGAATTTACCCACTTCTTAAATTTCATAAACCTGGAACCCAACCATTGGAATTGGTGTGGCCTAATGCATGCTCCCTTTGACGGGCAATACGGATGCCCCTGATGCATATTTACTGCACCTGTTGTAACACCGGCAGTGGCACTTTGCGAGTGGAATTGCAGGAAGTCCCCGCCGTAGTAGTGCCACCCGTGCCTGATAAACGGCCACGTGCACCAAGCGGCGGAGACTGCCATTACCCTCGACATGATATAGGCACGGAATATTCGCTGCCTGGTCAATCTTTCCTCGCGTTTACTACCCTCCGAGCTGGCGGGGCATTAGCGCGATAGCTCGGGAACAACTCATCATGCGCCAAACAGGGGGAAATAGACGGCAATGGCGGAAATCACGTCCCGAAAAAGTCTTTTCATGTCAGTTTTGGTTTCAACTCTTACATCTGTTGTCTTTGTGACTTCTGTAAATTACCTTTAATTTGTCGGGGGACTTGATTTGTTGGAAAATGAGTGGAAAATGAGTTTTTTTTACGGTCTTCTTATATTGCAGTTGCACCATAGGTATGTACATATTTGCAGTGTCTTGAACATGTCAGGTGGAATCTCAGGTCCAAAATATAAAATCACTGCTAGAAATGTCAAGATAATATACAGTATATATATATATATATATACATTATTCACTCGCTGATGCTAACCAAGGTACTTCCCCTCAGAGTCCATTTTCTCTCTGTGTAGCATCAATTTTTTTCTAAAACGAAAAATCTGACAACCAAGAACTTGCCATGGTGTGGCCTATAATGCTAGTAACCCTTTATTCGTGGGGTAACCTTTATCCGTTGCATTCAAGACTAGGGTATTTCACCTTCCATCTGCTCCTCATAGCTTACGTAGCCTATGTGGCCTATTATGTATGTATGTGTAATTTAGATTTGTTTGTTGTATCTTTGTGGGTCAGCCGTCATCAGCTTGAATAGACTGCCTAGGCTGGCCCAGTGTAATGACTCGTTGTCATTTTCAATGAATAAATATATAAATAAATTTAGGGATATTAAGACAACGGACGGTGGTTTCCAACTGTATATACCCAACAAAATGCAATTTGAAACCACTGTCCATCGACTTGATATCCCTAAATCCCCTAGTTTGTAAGTAGAACGGATATAGGTTAATGGTGAACTAGCATTACATGCTTGGATGTGGCTGTGGCCAATACATCAGTTGGGTATTTGATGGAAGGTAACACGCAGTTACCAGGGAGAAGGATCGGAACCGTCTGCATCAGCCATTACTGCGGGAAGTGCTGTCCATCTTACCAGCACTACTTATCATACAGCACCTGGCCTGGCCAGGGCCATAACTTATGATACGTGTTAGCAGCTGCGAAAACAGATATCAGCGCCTTTCAGCCCGGCGTACGTCGATGTAATTTAGTTCCCGTATCATAGCGTGTGTACGATTATAGACTGCACTGTGCAGGCCTTAATCACATTGTGCAATATATGGTGCTTTAGGCCACACTAGTTCTATTTGTTGTTTCTCAGATTTGATGCTGATACTGTTAAAATGAATTTAAATGTGAATATGCAAACTATTTAATTATATAGTACAGGGCTTGAAATACTTTTTTCTGTATACCTGTGCACTGGTAACATTGAAAATTACCTGCACCAGACAAATTTTACCTGCACCACTCTGAATTTAGGAAGTATGGATCATACTAAAATTGTTCAGGAACCATTGCTATGTTTTTCTTTTATAATTCATAGGTGTTAACAGGCAATGCAGCTAATAACAATCCACATGCACCTACATCATAGGACATTTATGTATAAAGCCCAGAACATGGACCAGTGCAGGTAGACACCAGAAATCCCTGCACAGCTCCAATTTTACCTGCACTAACCTGCATGTGCAGGTGGTATTTCGAGCCCTGTAGTAATATGCAGGTTTTCCTACCAACCTTCTCTTTTCATCTTCACTGCTTGATTAATTTCTGTTCAAAATGATTGAGACAGAAGGAAATGAATTGGTGTACTGGTAAAATTCATGGCGTTTTGTGGCAGCACTAGTGGGGGAAGGAAGCATTATGACACTACATGTACATGTAGGCTAACCCATTTCTGATAGTCTCTGCTGTTAGCACCAACATTCCTCAACATAATTTGGGGTCTACTTGGCTGTCTTTCTTGGCAAAAATGGCTAATCCCAATACATGCTGAAGTACAGTCTGTCATAACCGTAGAATAGTCAGGGCCTGATAATATCTGGTCTATGTGTAAAGGTGGTCACTATAGGCAGGATTTTTATTGCTTCCAGTAGTGGGAAAAATATTATGTAAGGAAATACCAAAAAGTTGTCAAATTGGCCAGGGTTACAGGTCCTTATGTAGAGGTGGTCACTTGTACAGGTTTGACTGTGTATCAATGGCCAGGTGGTCATTTAATGTAGAGATGGTCACTTGTATAGGTTTGACTGTGTATCAATGGCCAAAGTTCCTTATATAGAGATGGTCACTTGTGCAGGTTTGGCTGTATATCAATGGCCAGGTGGTCCTTATGTAGAGGTGGTCACTTGTACAGGTTTGACTGTATATCAATGGCCAGGTGGTCCTTATGTAGAGGTAGTCACTAGTACAGGTTTGACTGTATACCAATGGCCAGGTGGTCACTTATACAGGTTTGACTGTATATCACTGACCAGATGGGCCTTATGTAGAGGTGGTCACTACAGACTTTACTGTATACATCATTCTTTTACCCCATCGCATTAACGTTACCATCTGAACCTATTGAGCACAGCAGAGGGCAGGTTAGAGATATCACCCCCGTGTCTACCTGCTCACAGATATCTGCTCTGAATCTCACATTAACCTAATTTTTGCTCACTAAATCACGTTGCTAATGTACAGATGCATTGGGACAGACGGAAAGATTTCAACTGCATCAGGAGGCTAAGGAAAGATCTTGTGCTAATTATAAAAGAAGTGAACGCTTTGCAATATGTTTGAGAAAAAATTGGAAGTCTTTATCTTTTAAACCTTAAAGTTGAAGTTGATATTTAAGTTAAAGCTGACATTTAAGTTAAGGCTGGATGTTTAAGCTGACATTAACCCAATTTTCTCTCTGTAAATCACATGGCTAATGTATAGATACATCAGGGACAGTCCAAAAATGTTGAATGCCTGTAAACAGGGCATGGAAGCTGGGAAAGACCTTGTGCTATGTCTGTGTACACAGACAGGATCACAGGAATGCATTGGAATGTACTAGTATTGGAAGGATTTTTAATGCCTTTATAATTGTTTCATAGACTGTGAGACATTTAGTTAATTTTAGTTTAGCTTAGACATCCCCCTGCTCCTCTTGGTAAATAGAATGACTTGTAAGCCACAGCTTAACATCTCTACCTAAGGACTGTAACACTTTCTGTAGAAGCATGCGACCCAGAAGGATTCGAACCCAGGACCTTGGGATCCAGAGGCAGGGTTGGCCACTGCTATAGATCCGGCATTAACAAGCCAGCTGTCTGTGGTGCTCATCTCCCTGCCTGAGCTTGACCCCTGACCCCGCAGCCATCTACTGATCTCTTACATGCGTTTCCATCATCTCAGCCTCCTTTACTTTACAACCCGCCACACTTTGCTGCGTGCGTCACGCCATCCCTCGCCGTCCGTCCGTCAACTTCACGGTAAAAATAACCAGCTTGCAAGGTGTTATCGGGACAGCATCCTTCTGCCGCCTCCTCAAGGTCAACCTAATTCTTCTGTTAAGTCTTCGAGGTCGATCTCGTCTTTCTGTTAGCTCTTCAAGTTTGACCCGGCCATTTGTCACCCAGGTAATGCCTTTTTGCTGGCAGCTAAAGTTTGGGTAGAAATGGACTCCTGTTCATCTCATGTTGACTGCTACATTGTGATATTGCCCAGCGAGCCAAAATGTCACAATGTGTAAATGTTTTCCTCATCTTTTTATTGTTATAAATCTTCAGAAATGCGCATTTTGCTTAAAATGGTCTATTTTCAAATCCTAAAGTGTGCGTCAAAATTGCCACAAAGAGGACTGTTCAGCACCAAGGCAAGGTACTGCAGTTTTAAAAGAAGTCCTGAAAACAAAATAAAAATGTGGCAAACACTTGAACCAACAGACTCTTAGAGACTTTCAGTGGTGATACAGGCTTTGTTAGTGTGGAGGACCTGTCAATAGCTGGGTATTAAGTAATGTTGATAGGTCTCAATAAAGGAAATGTTGTTCAGCACCAAGGCAAGATACTACAGTGTGACAATTTCTGTAGACATAATGAAAATTCAACCAATTCTTCAAACAACAGAGACTCTCAGCTGTGATAGGAAATCTGTCTCTATATAGCCTCCTAATAGTTAGGGATTAGCATTGATGGGTCCCATTATGAGGAATGTGTTCAGCACCAAGGGAAGATACCGTAGTATGACCAATAACAATCTTTACTGGCACGACAAAAGTACAGCGACTTTCGTAAGGTCTACATGTATAACAACTACTTACAGTACAACTAAACACATATATATGAATATCTATAGGTATGGATACATCAACATAAGAACAACACAGATTTATTCTGAGTGAGAGCTTTTCAATAGTTGATATTGGCCTATGGGCTGCTCAGTAAGAATCATAATATGATCAAAACACTATCTGCTGATAAAGATGACCATATAAAAGACTTGTTGAGTCAATAAAAACAAGTGCAGGGACTCTTTCATTTGTGTTGCTGACAGTAAATTTGTGGATTGTTCTAAATGCTTTTCAGCACCAAGGAAAGATGCCATGTGATTGCAAATGCTTAAAAAGCACACTGATGCATTCAGCTGAGTTGGATACAGAACCTATCATTATAGGAACCTTTCAATTGTTGGATACAGCTGTCAATGGATCCTGTGAATAGGGATTGTTGTTCAGCACCGAGGAGAGATTCCATAACAATTTGGTACCTTGGTTTTAGGACAGTTTATGTAAAACAAAGCAGGACAACAAGCTGAAAATAGGCTTAAAAAACATATTGAAGAAAGAAAGACATCAGAGTGACAATATTAAGTCTGTGTTACATTAACTCCCTGTTACTGTAAACATTAACAAATAAAAATGGCCTTAAATGACCTGTCCCAAGCATCAGAGTGACAACATTAACCTTGTGTTACATTAACTCCACTGTAAACATTAACAAATAGAAATTGTCTGGCCTTATATGACCTGTACCAAGCTAAGAAAATACTCTCTCTGCTGCGTTAGACACAAATGCTGTCAATGTAAAGGCATTACAATAGCTGTGCATTCAATGAATGGGTGATACCAAGAGAAATACTTCTGCACCAGGGAAAGATGAAGTGCAATTAACAATGCCTAAAAAAAAGCTAATGTGACAGGTACTCTTTAGAACAACTTTTTTTTGCAGTGCTCAATACAGTATTTGGTTGTGGAGTCTGTGTCAGTGTATAGTCCTAATACATGTAGCTATGCATTATATATTTGTGGGTCGTGCCAAGAAAAACACTATTCAGCACCAAGGAAAGATGCCATAATATGACCATTTGCCTAAGAAGGTTATGCAACCAATATTCTTCAAAAGAACTTTTGGCCACATTTGGCTCAGAATCTGTCAGTGTAGAGCCCTTTTGTAGAAGTTGGGCATTAATGCTAATGGGGTACTTGTGGGTTATGCCAAGACCAATATTGTAAAGCAGGAAGAAAAGATGCCGTAAGATCATGTTCAATGCCAAAAATCAAGATAATGCATCCTTTAGAACAATTTTTGGCTTTGCTAGGCACAGAGCCTGTCAGCGTAGAGCCATTCTGATCGCTGCTTATTAAAAGCTTGTAGGCCATGCCAAGAAAAACACTTTTCAGCACCAAGGACAGATGACATCATGGGAACATTCTTCTTTAAAACAAGTTTCAGACGTTTCTGACTCAGAAGCTGTCAGTGTGCTTCTAGTGCTGTAATTTGGCATTGATGTTGAGGGGGCATTTCTGGGTTATGCCAAAACCATGATGCATTAGTATAACTTATACCTAAAAGCAAGAAAATGTGACCAAAGCTCCTTATAACAACTTTTACGCAGGACCTGTCAATGTAGAGAGCACTGTGCATTAAATGTTTCTGGGTCATGCCAAGAAGAACACTCTTCAGCACCAAGGGAAGATGCCATACTATACCCAATACTCTTCAAAACAAGATCATGAGACTTATATTCTTTAGAACATTCTTGGTACAGAATCTTGCAATGTGGATGTACTATCATATCTGGATATCAATGTTGATGGGGAATGACAATAACAGTGTTGTTCAGCACCAAGGAAAGATGCCACACTGTGACTTAAGCCTGTATACAAGTTAATGTGACCAATTCCATTCAAGATAATTTTTGGATGTGTTGGATATTGACATTATGATTGCAGTGACCTTCTGATAGCTGTATATCTTTGCGTCGTGCTCAGCACCAAGGCAAGATGCCGTGATATGAGCAACACTCTTAAAGAAAATTGATGCCACTTTGGACTCAGTATCTGTCAGTGCAGAACCTTTCTAAAATAGTTGAGTATCAATGTCAGTTGGGCATTTGTGGGTTATGCTAAGACTAATATTGTTCATTATGATTCCATTCTATGACTAAAGCAATGTTCATTTGTAGAATGGATGACATCCTCTGGAAACCCCGAAACTGATGTGAGTGTGCAAATAGAAAAAGAAAAAGTTTGGCCAAAAAAATTGCCTTCATTATGAAATCTATGTGATCAAGAAGCTTGAACAAATGACAAAACATATCGAGTATGGTGTACCAAATGATATGTTCTTCATTTTGTTCTTTCACATATTGTCATCTTTGTCTTTGGAATTGACTCTCACACCCTACAATATCAATATTTGTCTTCTGATATTTTTTTGCAGCTTGTACAATTTATAGTATGATGAAAACTTTTTAAAGATTTGGAAACAGACAAAAATTAATGTGTGCATATGTGTCATCGATGTAATATCAAATCGACATGGCCTGATGCCTAAAAACAAGAAAAGGCAAGCGATACTCTTTCAAAACATCTTTCAGCCTATTTTTTGACACCGAATCTGTCAATGTGGAGGGGCTCCTAATAGCCTGGTATTAATGTTGATGGGGCATCTGTCCGTGCGGGTTCCGTACGCAGAAGTGGTCATTTGCGCGGACAGAGGCAGATGTGCCCGTGCCTCGTGGTGATGGTCGTCATCAACTCTGCTAAACCACTTATTTAGGGAGAACAGAGGAGGAAATGGACTCAGGAATGATGGGCACAACTTTCTTAGGGGTGGTTAAGGATGACATTGTTTATGTAGGGCTGAGTGTTCAAATACCGGCAAGGGTTTTTTTTTCTTTGTTGCTTGTTTCTTTGAAAGTCTCTAAATCAAAATAAAAACAGCAGACTTATTCGAATATTACAAAAAAATTAGTCCGAAGTGGATGGCTTTTTAGGCCGGGGGTTAAGGATCGGATTGTTTATGTAGGGCTGAGTGTTCAAATACCGGCAAGGGTTTTCTTTTCTTTGTTGCTTGTTTCTTTGAAAGTCTCTAAATCAAAGCAATATGTATGTTCGAACATAGAAAAAAAAACACTGTCTGACGAGCATAGCTTTTTAGTGGTGGTTAAGGATGGGATTGTTTATGCAGGTCAGAGTGTTCAAATCTGAGTGAAAGTGTTCTTTGTTTCTTCGTTATTTCAAAGTCTCTAACAAAAAAAAAAAAGCATGTAACTTCCAAGTATCAAAAATAATATGGGAGTGTCAGATTAGTGTCAGACTTTTTAGGAGTAGTTGAGCAATGGTGTTTACTTCTTTATTTCTAACTGTCAACAAAATCTTTATCAGCTAACTCATGCCCGAAAGCTAATCACACGGAAACACACAGACTCAATGATAATGGTCATAAGATAAAAAGTATCCATCTTGTCCAATCTGGCCTATAGATCTATCATATCGTGATTTTCTAGCTACGAATATCAAGAAAAAACAAGTGAGTGTGTCAGAAACAATTATTAGCAACAACTACAAAATATAGCACTAAAAAGTTCCAGTAGATATTTTCCTTGATGTCTTCAGGCAATTTTTAAAAGAAGACTTTATCACTTTCGCTCAATTATCACTTATAAATAGCATAGCGTTTTCTTGCGTAGGAGATACCAGTCTCCAGCTTGACTTGACCTCTGACCGTTCCTATGGTAATTTGGTTTGTTCGAGGGCAAGTGTTTGGATGCAGATGTTGCTCCCTGTCAGCCGCCACCCTTTATATCTCATCACCATCTTGTTACCACACAGCGTATCTTTACATCCCATCCTTCACTGTCATGTGGATATGGATCAAGGGTGGGCCACACCAAGGCAGTTGGCCGGTTCTTGGGTTTTAAACAAAAATAACTTTACGAGGTACAAAGTATGGTACAAAGTATGGCATCTTCATAACTACAGTTCTATTGCTTAACTTAAGGCTTATCTAACTAATACAGGAGTTGTAGTATGGGATAAGTTTCTTACATTCATTGGAGACTTTTACAATCAATTGAGGAATTTCTAATGTCTAAACCGTCTTTCATATATTTTCATGCAGGGGTTTTAAACTTGTCATCTTGTGCTGCCCAAAATTTTCATGTATCTTCAGTTCTGTAATTTCTATTTGTTAATGTTATAAACATACATCATGTTTCGTGGTAATATCTATTTATATTTGTTGGTATTTATGGATCTCTTAAAAGATTCTAGTAAAAATTATGATATTAGTGTGTGTTTGTTTTTTGTTTGAACCTTTATTCATTCATGACAAGCTCAAATTGGCCTGTAGGCCACTTTTCATTGCCCCCCCCCAATGAGTAATGCAAAAATGCTAGCAGCAAGACTAACACTATATTTCAAGTAGAATAGAATCTGTGTCATTTATGTTAGTAGGTAGAATTTAAAGACACATTTTGTATGCCTATATTTTACTTGACTGGACAAAAGTCGGCATACTTTTTCTTACATCAGTAAAGGTTCAATCTTTGCTATTGAGATTGTGAATAGGTTTTTATATAGAATCATTTCAGTTTTTCAGCATCCCTTGTAGCACTCTCAGATTCCATGTGTAACGGTAGTTCACCTTTATCCGCATGGTAACCTATATCCATTGTTTTTACAAACAAGATATTTAGGGATATCTAGTCGACGGACGTTGATTTCAAATTGCACTACTTTCATAGTATTCCAGTCTCAAATGCTTGTTAGTCGACTTGATATCCTTAATACTCCTATTCTACATACAACGGATAAAGGTTACCCCGCGGATAAAGGTGAACAAACGTTACAACTGCTCCTCTTTTCAAGAGAAATTCAGGCTAGATTGAAGGTCAAGGTCAGTGTATTGTGATGCACTCCGTAAGCCTCCCGGTGCAGCTATTCACGTTCGCTGTGAGTGTAACAAAAATCTTTCCCATCCATTTTCCTCCGTAGGCTCTGGACGGCTTTGTCTTCGCGCTGACCCGGGACGGCAGATTCCTGTACATCTCCGAGACCGTGTCGATCTATCTGGGGCTCTCGCAGGTACGTACCTCGCCCCAGCTGCACACACGCAACAGCAGATCAATGCTGATTTACGGCGGCCATGTCCGCCTGTCTTTAGAAACTATTACTTAGCCGACGCTGCACCTATGGGAGAGCGTAGGCTCCAAAGTGGAGGGCCGGCTATTTTCAGAGCCGAGAGGGGGCGATAAAGAGAGGGAAAGGACCCCTGCTGGGAGGCCATTGCAGTGTTGTGCTCCGGTAACATTCCCAAGGCTAAGCCTGGTCGGTAGCTTTCGGGAGCAAAAAGTTATAATGAAATCGAAGACAACAAATCACACAGAAATTGTGTATATTACTCGACAAACTGTTATTTCTTGTTTCTGCAAACACCATCATTGTAGTGTTAATTTTGCTACAATCACATTGACCAAGATGGAGCCTGCCAAGCTTTCTGGAGCAAAAAGTATGATTTAGAAGACAACAAGATGCACAGAGATTAGTCATGAGCATAAATCGAGTACTATACAGTACTACTTGGTGAACACTGTTAATTTTTCGTTTCTGCAAACATCCCGGCAAAGTCCCAGTTTGGAAATGTGACCATAGCATTACACTACACGCTCAAGCCCTCCTTTCTTGCTTTTGGATGGCTTTGCTCGAATGTGCACTTTGTTGTGCCGACATGTACCAGTGTGGCATGCCCTTGCCCTGTTATTGAGATCCAACATGACAAAGCGCAGGGTAAGGTTTCCGTGATCTAAGGAGATAAACATCACCCCGTCCCAAAACACGGCAGAACCCGCATAATCTATGCGGGCCGACCGCGCACAGCGCCCCCACATAAATTCAGGAGCCTTCCCTGGTATTGATAATGGCCCTGAATATTCAGCATCAGATGCACCCCGGTAATCCCTCTGATGCACTGGCCATCAAGCCGCCGTCTATAAATGTTCCCTCGCATGTCGGGTCACACGGGGGGAGCGGATGAAAATTCAGGGCCGTTACCACGGCCGGCCAAATGGCACATTGATCCAGTGTAATTGTGCCGAGTTTCTAGCGTTTAATTTCCCATTTAACTTCCGGCTACTTTGGACCGGTCGGAACGAGGCACAATCGTCTGCCGTGGCCTTGGGATAATGACGGCCCTAAGATCCTAGGAGGCGGTCAGATGACCATGAATATAGGATATAGGAGAATAGTTTTTACACAACCAGCAGACACTTATATTGCTTTATAATGTTTCGATGTCTCTCAGACACCTTCGTCAGAGCTTCTAACTGGAGTTCTACTTCTCACCGCTATATGTAGCAGATGTAGGTGGCGCTATTGCAGTGAGAAAACAATCCCAAACGTGGCTAAGCTTGTATCCCCCCTCGTCCCTCATCATCAAAACGTAAGCAATGTAATAAGTACCTGCTGGTTGTGTAAAAAGAACTCTCCTATATCCTATATTCTACCAACCTGATGAAACTATTTTCGGGACCATGAATATGTAATGTTTTCCTCAAACTTCACTGGATTCGAACCCAGAACCTTCAGATTCTATGTCAACAATACTTACTACAAGACCACTTAACAAATGTAGGACGGTACTATGTCTGCACCAAGTGTTTTCACTATTTCTGCCAGGCCTGTTCACCCCAGTGGGGCCAGTGTGGTCCCCAGACATGTCTCTAACCACAGACGTTGGACCTGCGGTTTGCCTGGCCGTCCCCTTGCTGGAACTGACATGTTTTGTCTGCACCTCTGGAGAGACACCCTAACGCAGCCCAGACTTTCTCCACCTGCAGTACATGACCCTAACACAGACCAGACTTGCTGCACCTGCAGAGGATGATGGATTGTAACACCACTTTTAATTGGGGGTATAACTGAATGTGAAAGAAAACAAAACAAGGAAACACATTAGACAGGAGAAAGAAGAGTTCCTACCACATTTTTCATTCTTTTTCAACATTTCAAAACTCATACAAGGTACAGTACAAAACAGTACAGTACAAAAACGAAAAAGGATGTGTCAGACTTCCCAAGACAGGTTGCTTGTCTGCCCCGAGCTCCCACCAACCCACTCCTGCCAACTTGACACATCAAAATAGAATAAAAACATACCAGAGCTCCACCTGAAAGGGGAAACATTCTGCAGAACATCCCGCCAGTCATACATTGTAACTTTGTGCATGTTACAGGCTGGACCAGATTCTTCCTGGGGTTTTCAGCACATTAAAATGACAAAGTAACAAAGTATTCTATGTAAAATAATCTCCAAGGTATAAATACCTATAGTATGACTACAACTTACTGTTATGAGTTAGTGAAATATACAGGCACTGTCATGGGACAATATAAAAGTTTATTACTGTTACAGTTTGCAGTAAGGTCCGAGTTATACTGGTCCAGCATACTAGCCATGTCAGAAACTCTGGTAATAGTATCCATGGAAACCACCAGACCTGCACGACTTGACACATCGTTGCCAAGTTTCTCCACTTCGTTTTCCGTTGCTTGACATGCGAAGTGAATTTCCTATAGCCGGGCAAAACGACGACGCGGAACGAAATTATTCATGTGGATTCATGGGTCAGTTCCGCTCTCACCTCTGGCGGCGTTTCCGTGCTCTCCGGCCACGAACATGCCGTTCTGCCCCGAGATAAGAAGGTCTGGTCTGTTTTATCAGCGACGATGATTGCTCCGCGAGGTCCGGGGTCGCCCGGGTTCAGCCTTAAACTCACCCCGAAGGCTATCTGCCCACCCTTGTGTCAACTCGCAGGAATTCTCCAGCAATTTTGCTCACTTGGGGCGATCATTTTGCGGATCCCTCGAATCCTTTTAGGTCAGGAAATTGATGTTGAGGTCCGGATCGATTGATGCCCGGTGCCGGCCGGTGGCATGAACAATGAACCCTGACCCTTCATGCTCCGCTAAATCACCCATCTCCCTTTGTATTAGCCTCGCCTTTGATTGCCGCCAATGGCTGTTGATGGCAACTCTTGTGTTGAATACGGAGGAAGCAACGAGTTTCTGACTGATAGTGCCGCTAAAGCAATCTCCAGCCTCCACCAGCATTTAGTGTAAGTGTCAGTGTTTGGTCCAGATTAGCCTTTCCGCCGTGAGTGCTCCGTTAGCGACCTTCTGATCGCAGAGCTATCACAGAGTGAGAAACGCACTGGGCGCATGTCATGGCAGTTTCTCAAGTGAGAAGGCGTGTGGATCACGCTTCGTATCTCCAAGTCCCCTGCCCCAAGCATGAAGTGAAGTTGACGTACGTAAATACGGGTTACCCCGAACATCTTCCAGCCTGTCAGAAGTGGTCAGGTTTGATCCCCGGGGTTTGAATGAGGTTGTGATTATGGGACACCTCTTCACGGCAGGATACGCTGACTCTGTCGCTCGGTGTTACCGAGCTGGCGGATTAAAGAGATGGACAATAGAAGCTGGTGTGGAAGGAGGTCAACAAGAGGAATACAGTCAGTCTTATCATCAAAACACAGCGTTGGCATTTTCAACTGACCTATCAGGATAACCGACTCTACATGATAAAGGGACTAACACACTTTTTTGTACATGCTCAGTCAGCATAAATGCCAGTTTTAGAAAAGAGATTTTTGCCTTCTTTATTTTGCTAAGAATGCTAAAAAGTTTGATTATTACAAGTCTAAAAAAAGCCAAAGATGAAGCCTATTAAATACTGCCCTTGCAAGACCACAGTTAGATGGCTGTTATACATGTAAAGCGTACTCAGGACATTGTAAAACAGCTGTTTTTGCACTTCTATATCAGGCTTTCCTTTTTCCAGACATGTATGTTATACAGTGAGTTAGATCTATAGAACCACCATATACTTTGGACTGAGTAAATCCTGGGCCATGTAGATTTTGCTGGCAGAATGCTTTTGACCTAATGCAGACGCTCTGCCCTATGCCTACAGTGTACATTCTGGGCATACCCTGTCCTTATGACAACCCACCACACGGATGTTTGTTTATGGTGAATGCCAGTGATGACAGCCTGACCCACTGTCTGGCTACTGCCCTCCCTGCCAGAAAACCCCCCTCCCCCAGCTTTGACCTTGAATCCCAAACTGCTTGACCTTGCCAGGTGTGTCTCCCAAAGTCTTAAATTATAATTGATTTCAGACTTAGAAAAACAAAGGCCAACTATATACTGGTGAAAAACCGCCATGTGAGTCGCTGCCATGTGCGCAGCCATGACTGCGTGCGTCAGTTATTTTCCTCTTTAGCTTTAGACCAGTGACGACGACGGTTAACCGCCACGTAACCGTTTAACTATCACCTGAGTGCAAAGCGGGCCAAAGAGGGGAGGGTTTGAGCAAAAGTTCTCAGGCTTAGGGCTGATTTGTCTGGAGCCTGTTTTGAGGCCAGGCAGTGACAGCTGATTGACAGGAGATTTGTAACAGTTGTTGTAAGGCTTTGTCACCCTTGTTCCTGGCAGTCTAACCCTTGTCCCAAGCCCAGCTAACCTCCCATGTCACCTCCCTGTAGACAATGGCGGGCGGCTTTGCCGCTACCATGGCAGCTTGTAAACCGATTTCAAGTTTCAAATTCAATTTGTTGGAGGTCAGTCCAAGGGCATTGGATTCCACATTTTCCCTGGGTGCAAGAGGGCAATAGTTTGAACATAGGGACTGTTAACGCTATATAGGGACAACACCAATCTTAGTTCTTGCTGTAGTGTAGTGTTGCTTTCTGTAGTGTCAATTTAGACAAAACAGATGCAGGGCTGACCCTTAGCATATTTTCATGGGTACAACATTTAAGTCTCAACATGGACTCAACAATATCTGATGAGGCTCTCCCCTCTGTCTTCTGTGGAGCTTACAGATCTGGATACAGGAATTTCATCGTCTGGATTTAGATCATACCACAAAACATGTAATGAACATGAATAGTGGTGGCTCCATGTCGACTGGAGATCAGCCTTGCTTTTGTTCGAGATCTGAACTTCTCACTCCCAGTTCTCGCGATGCCTCGCAGTGTCACTCACGTGTCTTTCGCCCACAATTCCTGCGTATGACGCAGGCCTCGTCATACGCCCATGAATGGTAAACCGTGATGGGGGTGTGGCGGGTGTGATACAAGCTCTGAGCTTTGTTTGGGACTAGGGCTGGATACCGGTACAAAACTGTTTTTTTTTCTTATTGGACCGGTCCCGAAAACCCGGACCTGAAAAAAATTAATGGACGGAATGTTGGACCAATTAAAAATGAACAAAATACATAATCAGGCATTCACACGTTTCGGGGATTACTGGTCGAGGAAAATAGCAAGAGCGAAGAAGAGTAGAGTTTATAGTCATTTCTACCAAGTTTTACAGTCAATAGTACAGACAGAGGTATTTAGCCTTTAGGATTTACTCCACAAAACAGATTTCTTCGTTGCGAAATGGACCATTGTTTTGAGTATCGTCCATTCACAAGTTTTCAAGACATACTGAATTAGGTCCAGGTTTAGGTCCAAACCTGGACCTGATCCTCTGGACCTAAACCTGAATTTTCTGTACCGGTACCCACCCCTATTTGAGAGGACTCATCCTTACCACCATTCTCATGTCTACGAAGCTGTCTTCATTGATAGATGACTGGTTACCTGCTTAACAAGGCACCATGGAACAGGTCTCAAATATGGCCATCAGTCAGTGTGCCACTCTGGTGGCAGGTCATTATTAGGATAATCGCCAGGTTGTTATTTGAATAATCACCTTGTGCTTGCGGCACTGTCCATTGAGACAGAAATTCCAGCACCTCTGATGGTTGGTAGGTATTAAATAATATTACATAAAGCTATATATATCATATTAGATGAAGTTTAGATGAGGATACTGAAACATTTAGAACAAACATGGAAAGTATGGGTAAGAAGCTTCCAACAACTTTTGTATTTTTGACCGGCCATTTTTCGTCTTGTTGAATTGAAAAGGTTAAATATGCTGCAATCTTTAAGTGAAGTGTGATAGCCGACAGACATGCATGATTTCTGAACAATTTAAAGGAAGTCATGACAGATATGATTGTTTGAGTCAAAGTTGAACTGTAACTGATGAGGAAAGTTGAACTGTTAACAGTAATTTCCAAATCTAAAATTGGACCGACCCAAATTTTTGACTGTCGATAAGAAAGGAGTAGAAACAGTCTCCTGGCTCCTGGAATTCAAACCAACGCCGCCAGATCAAAAATACAATGCGCTAAACAGTTGCACCAAAAGCCCAGAGCCCTTGGCACGATCAGTTTAGTGGCACTTGATCCCCTCTGTTACACTAGTCCCCCTTGTCAAGATTCAAGACACAAAGTATACTCTGCAAAGGAATTCAGTAGGGACAAAACTAAAGAGACTCTACCAGTAAATCATTTTAACAACAGATTCAACATACGATTCAACATACATCAAAATGCCATGCACATTTTTAAAAAGCCATTAAGAAAAGCCTAATTAGTGAGCTTAATTCTCAGCATACCAAGACTGTTAATTAACATCAAAGGTAATTATCCGGCATCCATCATTTTCTCCTGTCCCTGAGGGAAGCCATTGGGGATTATGAAAGTTGTGGATTTTGCATTATGTTAAAGATTTTGGGATGCATTACGATATTGAAGGGATAGGTATATGTAAAAAACTGTTTTTTCTTCTTGGACTGGTCCGAAAAAACAGATCTCAAAAAACAAGTGGATTGGCTTTGGATCAAATATAAAATGAACAAATATATTTAGGTTTAGGTTTACATGCAACAGCAGAGTAGAGTAGAGTAGAGTAGTACAGTTTACAGTTACTGTAATTTCTACCAAGTTTCTACAGTCAAACTTACATGTACAGAGCTCACTTGAAGACAGGATTTTAAAACTCCAGTGGGAGTCTGAGATACTCTGCCAAATAGATTCCTTTGTAGAAAGTTGGGCCATTGTTTTGAGTATTGCCCTTTCACAAGTTTTGACAAACGATTAGGTCCAGTTTCAGGTGCAGACCAGGACACGATCCTCTGGACCTGAATTTTGTGTGCCAGTACCCAACTCTATAGTAACGATCATAACAGATGCAGGGTGTGGGAAGTGAAGTGCACCTCACAACAAGCAGATGCTTCCCCCTTATCGGAATCTCCGAGTGTTTGTCTGCACGGGCGTTAAGATCCTCCGTCGGCACGCAAGCCTGCGGGCTTTTCCGCCCGAGCACACTGTCAATCAGAGTAGACACCACGAGTAACTCGTGACACTACTAATTTAAACTTTTCCATTTTCCGCGGAAAAACTGTTTTATACTTGAATTGCTTTTGAGCACATGTGAAGACCCGGGCCCACTCTCTTCACTTACCACCTCGCCGCTTCAAAGGACGAGAATTTAAGGGGTAATTAAACACCATTCTGCAGGCTGAGAAGGAAAATTGGAGCCATTTGGAAGCCGGGGAAATCACTATTAGGATCTCAGGCGCTCCTGATGGGCTGCCGGGGGCAGCCGGCAAAATGGGGCAGAATGAGCTCCCTGATGAAGGAAACAGAAAGTGCGTCATCTCAAGGTTTCAAGGAGTTGTAAGGAGTTGTGTAAGGAGTGTTTTCCGGCTGTGCTGAAGACGGAGAGAGGAAGTTTCCGGTGTTAGTTCTCCCACGCTGTGTAAAGTCAGTTCACCTTTATCCGTGGGGTCCGCTGTTGTTAAAGACAGTACATTTGGGGGCATCAAGTCGACAGATATTACTATAACATTTATTAATATTGAACTTTGAAACCATCATCTGCCAGCTTGATATCCCTAAATACCCTGATTTTACAAACAACGGATATAGGTTACCCCACGGATAATGGTAAACAAGCGCTACACGCACACACACACACATGATGCAGCCCCGCTGAGATAAATTAATTTCTTGGTCGGCTTCTAATAAGGATGAAGACCTGATAACGGAGCGGAATCTAGGTCCCGGAGGCGTCAATTAGCCTGACGAGCTCCATCTAACCACTGGTTCTGTTTGCAAGCACGAGGAAGGGAAGTGTGTGCATAGGGAGAACTGATCGAAATTCATTTTTGGGAATATGTGCACCAGTGCACGTAACCTCAGAATTTACATGTGCTAAAAAACTTTGGGTGCAAAACATTAGATGATAAAGTACATGTAGAATGCTGTTAGCAAAAGGATGCATAAATAAATAAAAGGAGAACAGAGAGGAAAGAGTGGTCTTGTCCAGATAAAACTGTGATAAACCCAACTTCAAAATCTACACTGAGCAGTACACCAAACTTTTTCTTTTGCTAACACTTTTGTAATAACATTATTTAAGTTAAACCCTTCACAAAAGTCTAGATGCCCAGATGCACCTGCAGTCGGAAGTGAGGTACAGATGAGCTCAAATAATAGGTTTACAAAAGTGCAAAATGTACCTAGCTTTTTTTAGTCCTGACACAGGCAAAACGTAGCAGGGCCAGGGTACCAGGCTGCCTCGATGCGCATGGTGATGTACATGATGATTGTATATCCAAATCTAACATCGGTACCAGGGGTGTGGGTACAGGTCAAGACCTGAGATATTTGACAAAGTTACCACTGGTCTTCAATGATGACATTAACATGAATGAACACTTAAATAACAGATAACTTTTTTAGACTTCATGCATCTTATCATGCAGATTCCCCATGCTTTTGACAGGATCAAAGCAAAGACAGTGAACGTCCATGAAATGTTTCCATATTTTTCCAGAGCAAAATCTTCATCTTTTGTAACAACACACGTTTAGTAAGAAAATAACTTAAAGTAAGAAAAAATTTACAAGTCTATTTGAGCTCAGTGCAGGCTCTGGTATTTTGAACCTAAATGATTTTTGCAGTAGTGCATGAGGACACATCCCTATCAGCCGGCCATTTGCCTTGGAAGTTACACGAACGAACTAGGCAATTTCAAAGGATCGCCACATCAAGGGGGCCGGCGACTCACAAGCGAGGGTGCCTTAGCGTCAGAGCAGTCAGGCACACCGAGAAGGTCTGCACTGGGGTGCTTGCAGAAAATTAGCCACCATCATTTTAAAGACATTAAGGAAATGGGATGGTATGGAGCAGGGAGCAGGGGAACTTTGCGAGGGCTTATCCGGGCTACGCCGAAGAGCCATTTCCCCCTCTTCATTACGACGTCGTCCCAGCGACATAATCCGCTACTTGTTTACTGTGCGATTGAGTGTAATCTGGATGGGCGATGTCGTTAACGCAGACACCTCTCTGACGCGTCCGTTCGCACTACGCTAAGCCACTCCTTCAGAGGAAAGTCACCTCTCTAGCCCACTCTTCTCCGACCAAAGAAACAAGAACTCGTAGTACGGAGTGTAACTCTGGTTGAAAGTGTTCATCATGCACTGGTCATGAATTTAAACATAGTACCTTTGTGATGATAAGTCATTCCTGATAAAGAGACCAACACATCTCTGTCCTGCTCCTCTCTGAACTTGTACCATGGTGTAAGAAGAAGAATTAAGAACTCGTAGCATGGAGTGTAACTTCCTTCGGTAGACATACACTGACTGGTCATGAATGAAAAAGTAGGTGGTTAACAACAGACATAATCTTCAAGGCATTCTTTAGGAGTTTGACTCTCTATCAATGGGAATCTATAAGCACCAATTCTAACTTCCTTCGCCAGAGTTAATTACATACTGGAAAAGTAACTTCATATGGTAAACAACACACACACAAACACCTCAATGATGGTATGTACACAACTGTATAAACTCAATTCCTTAAAGGGACCATCATGTCTCTCTTTTGATGAATCATACTCCTGAGAAATGAGAATCGATTCAAACTGTCCTTGCTGGAGTTAATTACATCCTAGTCCTAAATTGAAAAGTTACTGGTAAACAACCCACGCAAACACCTCCATGATGCCATGAGGCTTAACTCCTCAAAGGGACATGACACAGGGTTGTCTCCAGGACCCTTCCCTCCAGCCTCGTACGTAAATTTGCTTGTTGGGAAAAATTTCACCCCATCTGTCCCTAACTCATACTTCAGTACATTAGATTGATTGAGCTTAATTTAGCTTAAACCTTTTCCTAAGCTTAATATGACAGATTGTACAAGGAAAATCAACAACATTAGCTTCCAAACAATGAAAGGGACGGATAAAGAAATTTAAAGCTGAGACAACCCTGATCTGACAGTTCTTCCTTTTGGTTCTCATGAAAAGAGAAATAGTAGATGCACCAGTGACAAACTCCCACCATCAGAAATTATAATCGTTATGCACTGATCATTCATCGAAAAGTAGCTGGTAAACAAAACATGATCACCTCTGTCTATCCGTTTCTAAGCTAACCCAATATCCCTTTCAAGTGACGGACACCTCTCCATCTATGTTTTTCCCTGATGACCAGAGAAACGGTAAATGTGCCGGTAACTAACTCCTGCAGCCGGAGTTAATTACGCACCCGTCATTAATCGAAAAGTGGCTGGGAAACAACACGCACGGATATATCTGCAGCGTTCCGTGCACTTGACGGGCAACTCTGACCCGTTTCTCCATGTGCATATTCATGAGGCCTCAACTGAAATTTGACGCCGAATCTTACAGCGATATCGTCACCATTTGGCACGCATCGTTGACCTGCAGTGATCAGCTTTCTGCTTCCATGCAGGAACATTTCGGACAATTGAGCATTAAGGAAGTAATCCCTAATTGGACAGCACAGTACGTCGTATCAGAAGTTCGCACAAGTTTCCACAGGTTGTCTTATTTCGTAACTCCAGAAAAGTTTTTTGAGCCAGCTTTACAGGTGGTAGATGGAGTTGTAGCCTGTAAGTACTCCAATTACTTGTTGATAATCCTATTCAGTGCCTCTGTTACTTAAAACAAAACTAGACTCAGGACAAGACTCCTAGTAGTTGAATTCCTCCATATTTGATCATTTTGATCTTCTCAAAGTATTGTCACTGGCAGAGTCGTACTGAATAATGATTATCATGAATGTCAAATCAATTGATAATTAGTTATCCCCTGAAAAAAATGACAAAGCAACCAACTAGATAATGGGTAGTAGTCAAGAGAGAACCTACAGTAGCTTGTGGAATAGCAGTACAGTAGGACACTATCATGTGATGACTTCATTCATCTGTCACTTCGCTTTCTGGCATATTGCAGTAAAAGGTACCCACAACTTGCAGGACTTCCCTCTGACATTGAGACTTGAACATGGCAGGGACAAGTGGGTAATGATAGATGAACAAACATTGATGCTGAATCTATCTGTTAGTGCCTGTAGTTTTACCGCTCTACCCTTGAATAAGTGATGGTAATTCATGTAATTCATCATCATCATGATGTTTGTGTATCTATTAAAGCCTTTTATACTGAGGCACTGACTCTGTTACCCCTTTTGTAATACAGAGAAACTTTGATAGAAAGTATTTCTAAACCAATGCAAAAAAAATGAAATGAGTGAAATAGTTTTTAGATAAATGAAGAAAAAAAACAACTGCACCAGCCAACTGGTGAGGTGTACAAATGTAGACGTGACAGAAAGCTTGACTCTGTGCGTCCTTCCTTAACGCTCGGCCCATTGTGACAGCATCACCCGCGACCTTGCTGTTCCCCGACGACGAGCGTCTTTATCAGTCACGCGGTAGCCACGGCAACCAGAGGACAGCCACGTCGTCGTGTGAGCGATGGATCATCATTAGCACGGACCTCTGCGTCACCGACATCCATCACGTGTCGCTCTGCCGTTGCCGAGCGCAGCCATGGCAACCGAGGTTGCCGCCCATCACTCATAAACTCGAACAGGTTATTCACACCGGCTTTCATGAGAAAGCAGGACCATAAAATACTTCAGAATGGCAGGACTGATTGTATCTAGGCCAGAGCTATGAAATGCAAGCATGTATGATTTTCGTATTTACGGACAGGCGCCATGCTTAAGCTGGGTTTGCATGCTGGTATTGGACATAATAAGACGGGCAATGCGTTTTGGGCTGCCCGAGAGGACCACAGACTCGTAAAACCGAGTTACGTCCTGTTTGGTAAGGGACCCGTGGGACTGCCGCCGCCGAAAATGGTCCCAGCTCCTCCCTAACCCCTTTAGGCCGTCGTAACTAGGCTTCTCCATCGCATGGATCCTGCCAGTCTATCCAATTCCGGACCCTGTGATGAGGGAACTGTATATATGCAGATGAGCCAAAGACGACCAATTAAGGCGGCAAAATAGAAATCCATTGCTTCAGAGCACACAGATTTGCCGTAAGTTGGGGGAGAATTACGCCCTCTTCGTGCCGACGTACCCACACACTTACTCGCCGAGCCCCGAAACCTCTCTCTCTAGACTTTATCGATTTACTCCCACCCCCATTTGTAATGCCATTTGGATGGAAATGTGCACTAGGTTTTTATCCCAGAATCACGGGAGTTTCGGGACAGTTATTGAGGTACAGGTGGCGAATTACCTCCAAAACACATTCGTCTCCCCAGGCACAAAGCTTCAATATCCCTCCCCCTGATAGGATGCACCGGGGGTCAAAGGTGGGGATAATGGGTGCAAGCCACCCCCCAGGCAAGGGCAGGGATTGTTGGGGGAGACCTTTACACCCCCTGCAGCCAGCAGGAGGGGAAATTGGTGCACTTGACGGGACACCTCGGTCAGACTGGCACGGATCGCGCTCCGCTGGCCGGACGTGGCAAGGCGGAGAGAGCAGCTCTGCCCCCAAGGTCAACCAGCGCCCGGACCTTTCTCTCCCCGTCACCCCATTTGAGAAAATTGCCCTGTTTTGATTGAGTCCGCCGCGCGGAAAGGTTAGCTTGGCTGGTCACTCGCAACCGAATTTACCATATTCCGTGCCCCGGAGCCACGGAGAGGGAGAGAGAGGGAGAAAAGGTCCGTCAGACGGTCAGACTCCCAATGATAAGTCCCTCATCTGCACTTAAGGACGGACGCGGGCAGAGGCTATTGGAGGATGAGGAAGGGAATGGAGGTCTTGATGTTCGGATCCATCCTTTTGTATCCCCCCTCCTCGGAAGTGCTGGCTTGATGTACGGCCACGCAATTTACAGAACATATTCATGAGCTCCCAATAAGTCCATTAACCGGTGAATTCCCTGCTCAAGGTTTTAGCCGAGATCGCTTCGCACGGCGTAATTCCCACCCTGCCGGAGAAAAGCACAAGTCACTCAAGTGCACAATGAAAGGGGGAGATGAGTCCGGGAAGAGTTTTGTTAAGAAGTGCAATCCGGAGGTGGAAGTGGTTCGACGGGAAGAAGAAAAGAGCTGCAACTCTGAAGGATTAAAAGGGATGCGGTGCCAATCTTGCCGGAAAGTTTGGTACAGACCGAGGTGAAACTTCAGGAGAAATATAAAAGATTCATTCCAGAAAATTAGAATGTCTACTTATATGTCATAAAGACATCTTTGGCATGAACAAAATTTTAAGGGCATGTTTGTCATTTTTCGTCAGAGTAACACAAAGCTTTACCCCAAGCCCATTGCCCACTGTGCCATCAGGGGTTAACATGCATTCCACTTCCCAGCAGACTATGTGTAATATTATAATACACAGAACTATTAGGCATGTATACAGTCATGATCATGTGTTGTATGATGAAACTGGATTGTGGTATGACAAATTTTCAGATCTTTACTGCAAATGGGAACCACATATTATTGTACGTTGTGAGCAGCCTAATATTTTATTGCATTACCCGATGCATTGCCAATGCTTATGGCCCCTATTGTAGGATTTGAGTGAGGGAAAAAGTGCAAGTATGTTTGGCTATTTCTTGGCAACATTCCCTAGCAATATTCACAGAGTACCAAATTTGTTGAGAAGCTGACATACTTTGATCGGGTTTGTTTGTTCTGAGCAATGGACAAGTTAAACTCATAATGCACTAGTCTCATTATTGCCATAGATTAACTTTAAGCTCTAAACATGATAAAACACACAAAAACATTTTGTAAGAAGTTGCTATTGATGGAAACACAAGACAGTATTTTGTTCTGAAGAATATTTCCCACTTTTGCCTCCCAAATCCTTTACATATGCCTTTTAAAAACATTCCACTCCCAAAGTCTATGTATAAGTCAGTGTGTATACATATGTTATATATAGAACAGTGCAGGCTGTGTTTACCAGTGGGGGGAGTGACGGTCCCAGACAGCGGCTGACATGACCCCTGCCCTGTCTGTCTCAGTCTGCGGCCCTGCCAGACACAACAGTCAGCTGAGCTGATTGACCCCCTTGTTTTGCTGCCCCTCCCCTCATGAATTATTTCCCCTATGCTATACCACAAGGGAAGGTCTTTACATAATTGCTAGGGTCCATTCGTGTGCCCCTAGCGCCATGCAGTCTTGGTACAGGAAGCCTGGCCATGGCAGGTTTCAGCTAAAAGATCACAGTGTTTTGCCAATAGGGATTCACACCCCAAAGTGAAGAGCTTCCACACTATAAAATGTACAGTAGGCTGCACAAGAAAGATACAAACTAAAGTAAAATATGTCGGGAATCAGGATACAGTCTACCAAAACTGTGAAAAGGAACTAAAAGTTGCCGACTTGTGCACCTTAAAAACCCTCTTTTTAAGTAGTAACATATATTATTAACATTCATATGATTAGGCACTAATCTACCAAACACCTTCCTATACAACTTATACAGAGTCTCAAAATTGATGGATTCCTCTACTCCTGTATAGGAAAGAAAGTGATCCTAGGGCTGTGAACAACCCACCCAGACCAGATATAACTGTGACACTGACAGTCTGATTGAGTAGCAACTCTAACCAGAAACTCAGATTCTTCCTTTGCCTAAGAATATACTCTGCTCATGATCAACTCTTCTTGATCCTGCTTTAAATGTGAAGACAACCTCAGTCTGGTGCAGATTTACTATCATAGACACACTTTACAATTAACTTATAATTATATTGTCTTTGAATATTTTATTCACTCCTTAAACTATCATAGAACCAGACAGAGTAAGTAGCTAATCTTTCTTGAGTACAAAAAACAACATACACATGTACATGTACAGTGTACAAATATCATAATTACATAAAAGCTGTTACAACTTATAATAGTATTGCAATCTACACTGTACATCACAATTGTCTGGTTTATAATTTTTACATGTTTTGAAACATGCCCATTACAAACAAAGTTCGATTCTTCCTTATACTTAAGATTTGTCTCTCTGTGGGTTTCTGCAACCAGAGGTTGACTAACTGCAGTTCTGCAGTGGTCCATCAGAGGGACAGAGGTGTTCCCTTGCCAAGTCAAATTAGCTTGCTGTATCACAGCCATGAGCTGATAGGCACTAGCATGGGATGTTGAGATATTGGCAACTGTTTGTAGATTTGAGAGAGGTGGATTTGAAAGTTGAGTGGCATTCACATATTTTTGTGTGAGCTCAGTTACAATGTACTATGTTCATGTCTGATCTGGTTGATAAAAGTTTGCTCAGCCACTGGGGCAATCGTTCACACCCGGTAGGATTTTTATGTGGTAGGACTTTGCCCAGTGGGAGTTCATTGCTGGCCACAAGGAGACTGGCAGAATGGAAATTCTTGGCGGAGGAATTCCTGCACTGTTTGTAACCAATAGAATTGTACTGTTTTGCCAGAGAGCTTCCTTGTGTCAAGATCTTCATCGTCATCACAGGCTGGTTGCCCAAACCAGGTCTACTCTCTCCCTCCAGACATCTCTGCCCCCCATAGTGGTCTTTAATCCTCGACCCGCAGCCCCGCATCACGAGAAAGTTGGTCTAGATACTTTGTTCATTTCATTTCCTTTTCCTGAATTGGCAGTGTCAATCCTCTGTCATGAGAAGCAAAGAAGCTGGGACCGAAGCTAAAAATTCCAACTTTTTGACCTGACATTTCAGCAGTTTTCCCCCCGTCGACTGAGTCAGCGCCCAACAAACATCCGAGCTTGCCAGTGGCGGATCTTGTGCCGATCTCAGCGTGGCCGTCTTGTCAATAGCTGACGGCACCAATCAATTATCTGCCGCTGTCACACAATTGCAGCTTATGTTCTTCCATCTGAACGGTTCGTTTCCCTCATTACCTAGGCCGATTGTCTGCACCAGATACTTATTGCAAAGCTTCACAACAAATCAGCGGCTCCGCTGATCTGATTTCGAGCTCAATATTCCGCACCCCGCCCGTCGCTGTTCAGTCGATCGAGGGGACACAGTCGAGAGAACGAGTCAGCGAGGCGCGTTGACGTAAATCCTTTTTCGAAACTTCACGTCTGTTTACTGTTATATCTAAGTTCACAAAACTCCACATCATTTGCTTGTAATCATTGTACATCACAGAGAAAGGAAAGTTTAATAAAACTAGTTTTATTCAAAACTAACTTTTTTGTTGCGCAGTCGTTTGAGGGGACACAGTCCAGGAAACCAGTCATTGAAGCTTATGAGCATAAATCTCCACTTTGTTCGAGAAAAATCTGATATTCTCTGTTTAAGTCGATTCACAACCATCTTTTCAAATTGATGCCTGCACTACTGTAGTTATTTCAAGCACCCATATATAGGATATGAAAGAGCCAACGAAGATAAAACGGTGAAAAGTTTGCAATATTAGCAATGTTCTGTAACAGTTGTTAATCAAATAACAATCAAATGACATGCATATGGAAGAGATACAGCCAATA
This sequence comes from Branchiostoma floridae, assembly GCF_000003815.2. Taxonomy (NCBI): domain Eukaryota; kingdom Metazoa; phylum Chordata; class Leptocardii; order Amphioxiformes; family Branchiostomatidae; genus Branchiostoma; species Branchiostoma floridae. The sequence continues at coordinate 3,021,080 of NC_049979.1, forward strand.
TGTACATATGATATAGGAAAAAGTGTATAGTTCATTGTCTGTTGGATGAAAAGCTTCAGTGATCACATATACCTATCTAATACATGTCAGTACAGCATCATATGCACTGAGATCCTATTTGCTTGCCCGACATGGTTTGAGAGCACCGCTCACTTGCAAGAGATTGTCAGTGCTCAGCCAAGTGGTAAAAACTCCAGAGACTGAGTCAAATCCTGTTCCAATGTGTGTATTAACACTCGCATTAGATGTTCGGCGAGACTTCAGACTGAAACGATTTTTGAAGCTTCCATTTGCGCATTGTGCAACCGCCGACCGAAACAGCCGCGAGCGATCCCCGGGAGTTAGAGTTACTGCGGCCCTCGATGTAAAACTGACCGACGAAATGAGTCAAGCATAATTCCCATCCTGCAACATCACTCAACTGATAAGAATATTAGGGAATCAATAGACGGCTGCGGGCCTCGCTTACGCTATCTGTGGGGACATATTTCACCGGTCCTACCGATGCACAAAATGGATTTGTACCACTTACATGAACCTTAAATGTATCGGGGGGGTCCCAGCTGTGCCAGAAATTGCACCCAGATATCTGTCGGCAATCATTTCACACTGGGAGCCTAAAACAGAAGGCAGAGGGCTCCCTGTCCCATCTGTACATGTATGAGAGATGATGACAGACAAAGACACTCTGTCTGTCTTGTAAAGACACTTAATTCAGGGGTTTTCAGTGTGTCGAAAGTCGGAAACCATAGATATACTATACAATAGAAGCTTTATTAACACAACCAGAAGGAAAGTTACTTTTGTATGGCCAACTATAAACTACAACAACAAAAGAGAGAAAGAATACAGAATATATCTTACAATTCTACATATACAATATAGGATAATAAGGGAAAACCTCTATACCATCAGGTGGGGCTATATATATATATATATGTATATATATATATATATATATATATATATATATATATATATATTATATATATATATGTAATACGTATATATGTATTTATAATAGGAGGAACATGCATTTTGGGATGACTAGTTCATTTGATGTATTCATGATCTTTAATTGAGATTTACCACATTTGTGGAAAGATTGACAGAACAGGTGACTATCACCTTTTCAAGATGTGAACCTGGAGGTCAGACTGTAAGGTTTTAACCACTCACTCAGGGATGGACCTTTCTGAGAAGTGTCGTGGGTTTTTTGATGAATGAATGAATGAGTACCTTTGTTGTACATATATACCCACTGGTTTGAGTACAGGTCGCAACAAAAGAATAGTTGAGAGATACATGAAATATATATATTAATTTATAGACTCTGTTTCCCTACTTCATACACCTATGTAACACAGACAAGTTCATATTCGTAAAGAATTTAAACAAACCTTTGATTTAAAACATACCTGTTCCTACATTTTCAGAATCACAAAGTAGCGTGAAGTCAAATTCACTTAGTAGAATATGATTCTTGTCTTGGTTGACATAAAAGTTAAGCTCCCTCTTTGTTGTATAATCTACATTCTACTAGAAAATCTTATCATTGGAAAGGATCTTGAGTTTTGTTAATGTACTTCCTCCTGGCCCAGGTTGAGATGACTGGCAGCATTCTACTAGAAGATCTTCAATTCTATCATTGCAGTGGAAAGGATCTTGAGTTTCCTAGTAGAAATAAATCTTCAATATTTTTCTATTATTTACAGTGGAAAGGATCTCCAGTTTTCGTTGTGTGGAAAGGATCTTGAGTTTTCTTTCTTTTTTTCTTTCTTCAGGTTGAGATGACCGGCAGCAGCGTGTTTGACTACGTCCATCCCGGAGACCACGCGGAACTCGCCGAGCAGCTGGGGATCAAGATCTCCCTTCAGGGGCACCAGGGGCAGGGGGCGGCTTCCGAGGGGGAGGGCAGGGGTTCCACAACACCTTCCTCCTTTCCCATCCCGGAACATATAGAACCGGGTAAGCCATGCCTTTGTAATCCATGAAATATATATCCATTTCCCAACCCCTTCCTCCTTTCCCAGAACATATAGAACCGGGTAGGGAACCCTTTTCTCAGGTCATGCTGGGGGGTAAGAACCCCCCCCCCCCCCCCCGGGACCCCGAATAGCAAGCTTGCACCTGCGGCGCTCATCTTGCTCCTTCAGCACTCACCAGTCCAAAAAATGTCCCAAAGAATCAGCCCACCAAAAAATACTGGCTACAGGCCACCTTCATGACATTGTAACCCTCCAACTACAGGCAGACAGTTAAGGAACAAAAATTGTCTCACCACGCCGATAGCTAGGACTGAATGGTTGAAACAGTCATTCTTACACTGTGCCGTAAAACAGCGAGGGGGTGTCTTATAGGAATACATAGCAGGACATGACATACTTTTTTCTGCATACATTGAAAATTACCTGCACCAGACAAATTTTACCTGCACCACATTGAATTTAGTATGAATCATTAAAAATTTTCAGAAACCATTGCTATTTTCTTACTTTATTTTTTTCAGGTGGTAACAGTCAATGCAGCTGATAACAATCCATGTACACCAGACCTACACCATAGGACATTTATGTATAAAACCCAGGCTAGGTGCAGGTAGACATCAGAAATACCTGCACAGATCCAATTTTTCCTGCACTAACCTGTATATTTCAAGCCCTACATAGTTTGAAACTGATTTATTCAAATGTAAACGGAAGCTGCATGTTTCATCTTCTTACTGGATGCATAGAAGTTTTGACAATGTCATTTACTTATCTCTGTCATGTAGAAACAGGAAAGGAATCTTTTCAGACATCATGTAAGCAGTTCAGGAAATAGCTTCATCACAATTGGAAGATTTATGCCCAGTCAGAGAACGGTTACTATGAAATCACTCAAATGTCAATCTTTCGACACAACATTCAGCACCAAGGAGAGGCACCATCAACAATTTAGTAGGATACTCAAGAGTGCTTACCTCCAGAAATAGCAACAAAGAAACCAACAAACTTAAACCAACAAAGAAACTGAATTGAAAAAGAATGACAAGAAAGCCTTTTTGATATTCAACACTTCTATGACTGTTCAACCTTTAGGTCACACCAATTTTATTTGTTGGTTCACGGATTGTTTCAGAAAAGAATATCATGGAGCAACAGGGTGGAAATAAATAAAAACATTTGCCAAAAGTCTGAGGTAAACATAAGGACTAAACATAGAAAATGATAAGTTTTCAGCTTGAAAAAAGCAAACAAACGATACCACAGTACAGTAGCTGTACCTGTTTGTTGAAAATTTAAGTACAGTTTTTATGTATGCCTTTGTGAATGAAAATTTTTACTGCATTGATAAATTTACCCACAGTGTAAAGGTACTTGGGCAAATTTGCTATTCTGGAAAGTTGTTGAATGACTTCATAGTAATTTCATGGTCGAAATTTTCTGAATGGTAGCTGAAGTGAATTTTTTTGTCATTTTCGAAAAAATAGGAGTGGGTCTCCGAAAACTTATCAATTGAATTACAATGTACCTTTGTCCCAGTACAAAACACTGAACAGTCTTAGTATATACATGCAGCATGCAACAGGTTAAACTATGCCACAGCTACGTGTGCAACACGGCAATGTCTGTAAGTTTTGATTTTTGATTTGGTGCTTTGAGTATCTATAACTAATGAGCTGGAATACAAAGTATATGGCGGCAAAATGCAAGTTAAAAGATAGGCACTGTACTGTACTATCTTCTTCTTCTTCTTTCTTGTTCTCCTGGCCGAACTCTGTGTACTGTACTATGAGTGGGGGCTATTCCATTATACTCTTCTCAGAATTTTTGTCATCTCTTTATGTGGATAGGCTGAACAAGTCTGAGCTAATTTCACTTGACTCCATCAACTTAGGGAGTACTCCTGCACTGTGGTTGCTGGATTGACTCAAGATGACAGGGAAGTCAAACAACGTCGAGAGCAAAAGAGCAGGGAGAAAAGTTCCAAGCAGGTTCCGACCCAATTGGGCTGGAATATGTAACAGGGTGCGCTGATGTAGATCATAGCCGTGCCCGTATCAGGCTGATCGCATGCCGGAGATAACAGACCAAGTGCACGATCGGGCGGCGGCTGTGCCCGGCAAATCATCTGCATTGCTGAGTGCGCTAACGAAGACAAGGCCTGACCCGTCATCGGGGTGGGAATATTACAGGGGGACGGGCTGGCCAACGACTCACGCATTCCGGGCACGGAGGGATTTTCACTTCAAGTACTCTCCTAGGACGCCGTATTGACATGTACCCTTGTACGGGGGAAATAGGATAGCGCAATTCAGCAGCAAAACTATTATTTCAGCCGTGTATTAATATCTCATGGTCATAACTGTCCATAAATTGCATGCCGGGGCTTGTACAAAGCAATAACTATTTGCTCCGGGTCACCGAACTATTAGCCAGTGTGACGGGTGATCTTTGACATGGGGCACCTCTCAGAAATGCATGATATTTAAGTAATGTCCATTTAATTGCGACATTTGATGTAGCAGACTATGTCCATTCTATTAGATTTTTATGTTCCGTGCAAGAGATAATTAACATTATCCGTGTAGCAAATGTTAACGCGGGTTTATGGTGTTAGGCTGGGCTATTAAAGTCGGGGGAAGTTTTTCCCAAAAGAGTTATTATCCGCCAACCTTACCAAATAATTAAGTGTTTGCGTTCAATTTACAAAGTGATGCCCGCTGCGAAGCGGGGCGCTAAAATGGCAAGCGCATCCTCGCCTAATTGGACCTAATAAACGAAGTTTTTCGGTCGTCTTCGGAAAATGAATGGAACGGTAATCCGGTAATGCACGAAAGTCCGGGCATTACGACCTGGCTCGCGGGGCTTCTGTTGGCACGGAAACGCGGGCACGCATCACCGTTGACCTCCTCATCAAGTGCAGCAGTCATGTGCAAGGTGACAGAAAGCATTTAGGCCCAGCAGACTGGAAAGGGCAGCCTGCACCGCGCGGGGTCTCTCCAGAGGAGGTCGCCTGTGAATGTTACTCCAGGCACCGGTGACACCCAGGGTGGAAGCTACAGAGAGGTGGGAGGAGGGAGAGGGACCCCTACTCGGGCGGACGCACGGCCCGGCAACTGTAATGACACGCCGGGTGCCCCCACTGTACGGGTGCCGTGCTCACATCCAGTGTAGTGGCTCCCCCGGCGAAGTCGTTACCGCTTTAACGAGACGGTTGTCGAGAACTTTATGGCTTAATCGTAAAGGGATTTTACTTTGTTATACCAAAGGATTGTTGGGCTGGAGTTTTTGTTCCTCCAGTGGACCATCTGTCTAATGCCCACAGTCTATGATATGTTGATTTTCGACCCTTGGTATTGACTAAGTCAGAGGCATGGGCTTACAACAGTGGTAGAACTGAGTTGATGAAAAAGGTCAAAATCCATGGACTAGTCTTGTAGAGAGTCTTTTTGAGAGTTTGTGGGTCTGCACTTTTGTGCATGTACCTTGTTTTCACCTCCTACTGGTTGATTGGTTCTCATTGGTTGCAAGTTTCACACATCTTTTGTTTTGTCAGTTACCATTGGTTGTAAGTTTCATGCACAATGTAGCTTTTGTTTCAGAAGTTACCATTGGTTCTACTGGGTAAGTTCCATTAAGATTTGGTTTCGTAAGTTACCATTGGTTGTAAGTTCCACAAAGCTTTTGTTTCGTAAGTTACAATTTGCTCTTAGTTTCACTGGACCATGTACAACACTTCTGAACTGTGTATGCTCCTGCAAAAATTAAAAAAACAAACAGAGAAACAGCCTAATTAAGACCAGTCTGACCCGTCACACTTCACTTTCGGTTTTCGTGTTTACTTAATTACTTTTCATGGAGACAGTCATTGTGTTAACATGCTCCGCTTCATTTATTCATACATTCGCATTCATCAAACTTCATTTTGTCAACGATTTCTTCCTTGGGAGAAAGAAAAGTGCCATATTGACCGCCGTTTCGATCCCGCCAATTACGCCATGAAATATTTACTGGTCTCATTTTCGCAGAGAATATCTCCTACACGGCAAAATCCACTTACACCTCATCCATCGCTCTTTAGATCACATCATTCTGGTAATCTGCATTCTCTTTTGTCCAGAGTTATCCCTGTAACCACCCCACTGAAACCGATTCCCTTTTAATCCAGCTATTTGTCGTAACTTTCCATTCAACATCTACCCGCTCCCACCGTCCCCCCGTCTGGCAGATTACTTTTCCGGGACCCTTTTCGACGCTCCTGCATTCAACATTTTCAATTTGTGGTGCGGGTAATTCCATTACTCCTCAACAATCCAGCATCCATCTTTGTGCTGATGTCGGCACGATGCTCCGAAATCCGAAATTCCGACCTACAAGGAAATCAAGCAGTCGTAGATAACTCATAAATCTGAATTCCTCCGAGGGTCCCCCCATATTGATCTGGCAGAATGAGTAGCTAATAAAACGGTTTTCCTCCATGGTTACAGCCAAGTGGTTTGCCCCGCTCAGTCTGGGTGCAAGCCCCATATTCTCCGTCGAACAAGGAGATATTACAGTCCACTCAATGAAGAGCGAATGTTGTGGAAAGAGGGTGGATCAGCAATAAGCTTGCCTTTGCTCCCAGGTGGATTTCCTGCAGAATATTTTCATTAGGAAGTTATAGGTTGGGAATTAGATTCAGCCACTTCCTCTTTCTCGGTTCGTTCGAGGCTGTCAATTACTGAGCTTCGATGGCGCGGAAGGTGTTAAGTTTGAGGAGACCCTCTCAAAAAACTTGTCGCATCATCAGTCACTCTCCCGATCTGGAGTGAGATAGCTGTACACATGTATACAACCGCAGGCTGTTATAAGAAGAATAAAACAGCGCTCTGGCCACATCCCTCACATGTAGCATGAGAGTTCATCTGAGTTGATAGAGTTCATCTGAGTTGATGAAATACATTGCGAATGAATGAAAGACCTTTATTGTACATTTATGCTCTAGTTCTAAGTTCTAGTCCATAATCTGCAAACTTCCTGGAAGGAATATCACGCAAACAAGCTAAGTACAGGTCATAGCGATAAGGCACAATTTCATATAGTGTTACTTTCTACATCTATACAGAGACTACCATATGCTAGTATGTAACTCTAGTTTACCTTAGTTTATCTGCTGGGTAACCTATATCCGTTGCTTGGCAAAACAGTGTATATAGGCACATCAATTTGACAGGTGGTAGTTTTAAACTGCAATGTACTGAAAATGATTTTAAACCAACGTCCGTCAACGTGATATCCCCAATTACCCTGTTTTTAAAAGCAACGGATATAGGTTACCCTACGGATAAAGGTGAACTAGCGTTACAGGTTCAACTTCTTCTTGACAGTTGTAAACATTTGGGCAGATGTAACCAATGATACAGGATTCATCTAGTTGCATGAATAGAATAAACTGTTCTCCAAAATTGGACTCTCCAAATTATCTAGCTGACTCACTCAGCCAGCTGAAGAAGACAACACCTTCCCACTCTCCTGACAATAATTTGACAAATAAGGATAAATCGCACAGGTTTTTGTGTTCATCTCTCCAGATGTCAAGTACAGACATTTTGTACCTTTACACAGACATATACATTATTGTTCCTGTGTGGTCCCTTGCAATTAGCATGAGTTGCAGGTGCTGCTTAAAATATCTAAGCTTGGGGTTAATGACACACGAAATATATGAGTCATGACCAATGATATCTAACAGATTTTTAAAAATTCTATTAGCACAACATAATGTAAACCATCAAGCAAAGGCAAATAAAAGACTTTCTAACAGACTCTGTATTTATGTATTTACATTTACCACGTTTGTGGAATAATTGCTATAACAGGGGACTATCACCTTTTCAAGATGTCAACACAGAGACCAGTCTGTAGGTTTGATCCACTCCCACCAGAAAGGTCCCAGACTCTTTTTGATGAGTACGGCGGGTTCTTTAATATATATAGTGGGCGTGGGATGTTGTTCTCCCCAAACACAGAACCTCCATTCAACGTCCTATCCGAGGGACGGCCCCAGCCGTAGCTAGGTACTCATTTTCACCTGAGTAAAGTGAGGAAAGCGGTGTTAAGTGCCTTTTCCAAGGTGACACGACGGGATTCAAACTCGGTCCCAAGCCAAACACGCTGCCACTGCGCCACATGATCTCACTAGTGGTTGCTTTTGTTTCCGCAGATGTCATAGGCCAAACCATCACACCGGACTACAGGTGGGACAAGTCATGTTTCATCAGGATGAAGTCCACCCTGACCAAGAGAGGGGTACACGTCAAGTCTTCTGGCTACAAGGTGGGTACACCTCAAGTCTTCTTGCTACAAGGTGGGTACACGTCAAGTCTTCTGGCTACAAGGTGGGTACACCTCAAGTCTTCTGGCTACAAGGTGGGTACACGTCAAGTCTTCTGGCTACAAGGTGGGTACACGTCAAGTCTTCTTGCTGCAAGGTGGGTACACGTCAAGTCTTCTGGCTACAAGGTGGGTACACGTCATGTCTTCTGACTACAAGGTGGGTACACGTCATGTCTTCTGGCTACAAGGTGGGTACACGTCAAGTCTTCTGGCTTCAAGGTGGGAGCACCTTTGGTTTTTTTATCTTCTTGAAGATGGAGCTACCATAACTGCTTTGGGTCTAAATGATGTATGGATGTAGTTCTATCCCAAGCTCTCCACATTTATGGAAAGAAATAAAACTGCTCTGCTCTTAACATCACAGAACCCACACATGACAGAAAAGGTGGGATCCTTCGTGTTCCACTGTCTCATAAAAAAGGAGTCAAACCCAAGAAGTTACATTTTAGGGACCTTAGACTAGAGTAGTCGCTTACTATATTGTTAACAATTGTAAACTTTATGGATTATGGTGATTTTTGGTGGGTAGGCATGTGGGGTCAGCAAGTCTCCTGTTGGATGGCCTTGGTACTGCAGCAGCATTTTTTTAGTTTTATGTTTGGTCCTGGTTTATATTGTTTCAAGGATTTGGAAAACATTATGCTGGAAAGCAAGATCAACCCAAAAAAACAGAGCCCCCCTAGGAAGATTGTGTGGAATTTGGCATAAACAGTTTCAGGGACTGAATAGCCAAGTTCTCTTCCCAGCTCTCCAATATCATCAAGTAGTCCCTTTGCAAAATTCATAAATATCTGGGAAGCAGGTCAATAGGGGGGGAGGAGGGGATTTTTGTCCTTCACAGAGGATGGAATGGGCAAAATTTTTGTCTGTCCCCAGCCTCAAAATTCAGTCAAAGGATGGCTGCTGGCTAGAGCCCTGGTGCACAGATGTCCCCCATAAAACAGATTTGTGTGGCTGGACCACCGCTGCTGACCTGGAAAACTCCAGGTTAAGTTGCTGAGAAAGTTAAGTTCAGGGCCCCTACATCAATTTTGATACCACATGGGTGTCTTTTGTACACAATTACATGTAAATGCCACAAATCAATCTGGCTGGGTTTCACTGCAAAAAGGTCAATACATGCAGTCCACTTCCTTCCAATGCTCTTGATATCACCTGATTTTTGTAAAAGTTCCGACCGAATTTTCGATGATGAACTTGGAGTTTGTCCAGACAGTATCAGAGATAGCAGGACAGACCTGCATTTAGGCATCAAAAAATCTACTTGGGTTTTCAGACAGAATAAAGTAAGATAAGGCCACACCAATTTTATTTGTTGGTTCTCGGATTTTTCAAAAATGAAAAAAAAAAGCAATCAGACATCATAACAGCAACAAGCAAGGAGGAAAACTTCATAAAACTGAGTGCACCAAGGCTTAAACCTGGTCCTTGGGCTTTGCTTTCCTTATTTTTTTTCCAGGTAAACATGTCTTTTTTATATTTTTCAAAATCCTACAACTAACAAGTTAAACTGGTGTGGCCTCATATAAAGGCAATATACAAAGATTACATCACAATCCTTGGAGAAAAACTTGAATTTGGCTACCTTCACACCTAAAATGTTGAGTCTTAAGATACAAACTTTCCTCCTTATCCTCTTAGTATGCTGAACTTCCAGTTCAGTATAGTTATTCTTTTTATTCGAGAAACAACAAAATGGCTTGGTGTGGCCTCACATGGAGAAAAAAGGGGGACAAAGCAATCTGTTGTGCTGTTGATGAAGACTGGCTTCTGATTTACTCCGGCCATTGTCAATGTCATCAAGAGAGGGAAAATTTACTTCCCAGTCGGACAATATGGTTTTGTTTAGTCTGCCCAGTAAAGTTTGGGCTCCTTTGTCGTGGCTGCTTTTATCCGAGAGAAATTTGGGAAAAGTGATTTGGCCGGTGTGTGTGTGTGTGTGCGTGTGAAAAGTGCCCCCATCACACGGGGAGAAAAGTCCTGACAGTACAGGCCGAACCATTATGGGGTGGTTAGGGAGGAAACGTTGGGAGCCGGATCGAGAAACGAAAGTGCTTTCTACAAAAATCAATAGGAATGCACTTAAAGTAGGAAGCTCCTTTGAGCCTGGGCAGGCTTTTTGCCTGCAGTGATCTCAGTGCTCAGACCCAGCTCCATTTGTAAATTCCTGCATTTTGGAATCCCCCCCTCCCCACAAGTACAATGACGAGTCCAGAAAAAAATGCAGCGTTCACGGCTAAATAATGAAGTGTGGGAAAGCCTCACCCTGCCGCGCGAGGCAAAAACCTTCAGCCGCGGGGCGACCTTCGGCAAACTGGAGCACATTCATCAGAAACCCGATTGTTTACCCCTCTTTGTTATCAAATTTCCAACATATCCAAACGACACTGTATCCCCAACTAAGTGACAACGAATGGCGGCTGGTATGCATGGGAACCCATTAGGATTGATAGCATCATTGTTGGGCCCCGCTTTTTGTTGTCGGTTTGCCGCTCAAGTTGAACATTACAAGGTCTCCCCGGAAAAGTCCTCCCCGAAACAACGCCCTTGGGTGGGATTCCAGCCTGCCCTCTGACACCTATTCGCTTTCTGTCTGCTCCCGTTTCCGAGCTGCCGGCTCCTGGTTGGCTGTCGCCGACGGTTTTATCGCCGCGGAGCGCGAAACGGGCGGGGGCCGTTCCCTGTCCGGGAGGTCACTCTGGGTGTCAGAACAGGTGCAGATTCAGCTGTGACTTATTCAATGTAATGATTTTTGTAATGGGACGATCAATATAATTTAGTAGCCGGAAAAGAGTTCCTATTGATGTCAAATATATGGATTTTACGTCACCCGAATCACACCTTCGGCCAGCGGCGCAAGGGATCGTCTCATTAAGCTTTAGAGGGCGGAACAACTTTACGGATGGTTTGCTGCGGAAATGTAATGTCCGTCTATCAAAACGATCATAAATATCCTCCCAAACAACATAACAGCTCCCTCGCTATGCGGAGTCTTCAATTTTTCCCCCACAGTCTTTCACAAAGTAAAGTTTACATCCATTTCTTACACTCGCTGCCCCTCTTGTGAACTATTTCTAGCTTATCATTAAGTTTAGAGGCCTGGAGTATCAATTGTACGGCAGCGATTCTCGCCGGCAAATTGCCATCAACACCTGCACAGGCGATCCTTGCGAGGCGTTCGGGTTCCCCTTCAGAAGGTAGCCAGTCAGTGTAATAAACAGATTACAGGGTGAGTTGTGCCAGACAAAAATTAAGTCAGCCGTTGATAAATATTACAAAAGCCGGGAAAATTGCTTTTCTATCTCGTTGTATCTTTGATCTTCATCGGGGGCTAATATTACAGGTCCAGCGTCCATCGATCAATACCGCGTAGATGAGAAGCGCCCGGGTATCAAGGAAACCATGTCCCTGTGAAAGAACCTTTCCCTCGGAGCAATACCGGACCATTCCAAGGTCAAATTAAAATAATCACCAAGTTCCGAACCTGCACCACACTTAAACTTGTACAACAAAGGATTGCGGGCCAATCTTTTGATTATGCATTGTACAAACCATGTCTACACTGGATTTTTTTAAACATTTAAAAACAGGAGACAAAGAAAAATAACAAATTCTTCATCAAATTTAAAAATCATTTTAGGCCACATCAATTCAATTTTTGGTTCTTGGACAGGGGTGCATATAAAACCGTTTTTCTTGTTGGACCTGAAAAATATTCAGGGGACCTGATTTGGGACTGATTAAAAAAACAGGTTATACAGGCACTACAGTGGCAGGCGTTCCTGTGTTTTAAGGGTTACCTTTCCAAGAAAGTAACAAGAGCCAAGTAGAAGAGAATTGCTAGTCCTTCTTACCAAGTTTCTACGGTCAAACTTGGTCTAACTTAACAGAGGCAGGAGGGGAGTCTGCATTGTCAGCACAACTGTTACAGGACCGAGGCACCTGCCATCGTATTGACATTGGCAACGTCAAAATGTTGGGCAAGGGAACTGGGTTATTTTGCATAACTGCGAAGGCTGCCCTTGAAGAAAGGAATGTCAGGAAGGGAGAGGGGGGGATGTGTTGTTGGTAGTTGGAAAGTTCACCTTGCAACAACACAAACTAGCTTTCATTCAAAATGGTAATGTAAAGAACATCTTCAAAACCCGGGGGTTGGGGGTGGGAGGTTGTGTGTTGTAACAGCAGAGTCTTTAGCCCAGAACCCAAAGGTCCTGGGTTCAAAAGTTCAGTAGCCCTGGTTAACTAACTGGGTTGCACCCTCATGTTCTGACACGTCTACATGTACAAATGTATGTTTCGACATTCCCAATATAGTATGTTTCGACACCCCTAACCCTAAGCCAAACACTAGCATAGGGGTGTCATAAAGCAGGAAACATACATGTAAGGCCACACCAATTCAATTTGTTGGTGCACATATTTTCTAAAAGTGATAATATAGCATTCAACATCATGAAAGAAATGAGTATGAAGGAAAACTTGAATACGACTGTATTCACTTCATGAAACTGTGCACCAAGGCATAAACCTGGACCTCAGACTTTGTTTTTCTAGTTTAGCATACTCTTTTTATGTTTTCAAAATCCAACATATTAAATTTTTAAGGCCTAAGGGCATCGTATTCCGTATTTTGGAACATAGGGCCTGTCCCTGTCCTAACGGTTCTTTAATTTGGCAATCTGGATAAGAATGTCATCCCCAGTGATAAACTGGCAGAAGGGGGGATACAAGCTTAGCCATGTTTGGGATTGTTTTCTCACCGCAAAAGCACCACCTACAGTACATCGGCTACATATAGCGGTGAGAAGCAGAACTCCAGTTAGAAGCTGTGACGAAGGTGTCTGAGAGACGTAAGCGCAATGTAAGTACCTGCTGGTTGTGTTAAAATTATTCTCCTATATGAAATGGTTCTTTAATTAGTTGCTTTTTCTTTCGTCAGGTAATACACGTCACGGGGCGGTTACGTCCGCGGCTCAGCCTGTCGCACAGCCAGCGTAACCCGATCACCATCCTGGGCCTGGTCGCCGTGGCACACGCCCTCCCCCCGCCAACCATCAACGAGATCAGGATGGAACAGAATATGTTCGTCAGCAGGGTCACCATGGACCTCAAAATCATCTACTGCGAGCCCAGGTAAAAGTCTTTCAGTGTTGTCACTGCCCTATTCTTAGACAGTTCTAGGGTTAGAGTTTGGGTTTGGGTAGAAAGAGATCAGGATGGAACAGAACATGTTCGTCAGCAGGGTCACCATGGACCTCAAAATCATCTACTGCGAGCCCAGGTAGGAGTCATACAGTATGCCAAAAACTTAAGCACCTGGATATAGTTTTGGAAACGGTCAGACGTTTCAACTACTATCCAGTAGTTTATGCCAGTGACACTGAAGAGTATATCCTATCTGGGAATTGATATGTCATTCAGTGTCATTCAGTGTTGTTACTAGAGTCATTCATCAGTGTTGTTACTAGGACTGCCTTATGTTCAGACAGTACTGATATAGATAGATAGATAGGAGTGGTGGAACATAGGCACATAGGGCTGTCAGAACATTGTATACGTGTGCAAACGCAACCTCATTTTGCTTGGCGCAACTTCATTTTAAACGCAGGCAGTGCAGTGTGCAACCTAAAATTTTGCAGTTGGAACACTGCTTTCAAATTTCCCCCACATTCCTGCATAATCTTTATTTATTACCTGATAAGATGAAACATAAGTAGTTACATGTACCTGGAAGAAAAGTTAATGTATATTTAGGTGATTTGAAGAAAGTAATAAATTGAAAGTGGGGCAACCTGAAATGTTGATGGCACAACCTGGCTTTTGACTCAGGTTGCCACCCAGGCAGCCTGGCTGAAAAAAAGTATTTTGAGCCCTGCATTGGGACGCACACTTTTGTTATTTCTATTTGACTGTTGTTTGATACAAGCACCCTGCAAATGGTTCTTTCATGGAGGAATTAAGCATAAGAAAGTGCCCACGGAGTTTTGTCTTGCAATCAATATGGAAAGATACACCGGGGGATTCCAGCCTAAGTAGTGCTCTTACCAAAGGAGCAACTGGTATTTGGCATAAAAACTTCAGAAGCTTATTGCTGAAACACCACTGCTTGGAACTAAGAGCCCTTTTAGTTTCATCTGTATTAAGATGAAATCTCGTGGTACTTACACTTCACTTGGAGCTTCTCTACTGAATTGAAAAGCAAAATTTACATTCATTACTGTAATATCTTTGCATCTAGTTTGACATCACAATGGAAAATGAGCCAGTTTCCTTACAGTAAAGACTGGTGTTGTTATTGGCCCTGTCCTTGGTGCTGAAGGGTTGCCTCTTGCTGTTTCAGTGCAAAACAACAACAACAATCCGTACCCAAATCCTCATACTTTCAAGCACAGTTGTAGACATCTTAACCACAGTGTCTGTAGCTATGATTATGAATGCCAATGGCTCTTTTTTTGTGGACTTAAAAAAGAAATTTAATTGTACTAATGGATTCCTCTTTACACTTGTGATTTTCAAAACTTGAAGAGTACCACGTTGGAGGTTATGCCTCTATGCTCTGACACCCCTATGTTCCAACACCCCTATGTCCTAGTCCTAACACCCCTATTTTCTGACACCCCCTAACTCTATAGCCCTAACTCAAACCCTAACATTAAAACATAGGGGTTTCCCCACCAATGTTGAAAGCCTTACATTTCATGTACATGAAGTTACTGTTACAGTCAGTAGATTCTAATGGATAAAGAAAAACATCTTTAGCACTGCTGTTTAGTTTCACATAAAAATCGTTCCAAATATCAAACCTTATAGCTTCAACTTTCTTTTTATTTTCGCCCCCCTCCTCCCGATTTAAAGCCCAGCAGGTGATGGACAGAGCCGAACTCATCCCACGGAGCCGAGTCCCAATGGATACGTACCGCTTCTGCGGACTCCAGATATCGCTCTACCATAGCAATTTGCCATCAAGAAGATCATAAAGGGAAACGCATAACCTAATTGATTTTTTTCTCTCAGCCGCGCGCGCGCTCGGCGTGTGACATTCATTTCCAACCCCCGTTTTGTGAGTTTGCGATATTAATACAAGTCGAAGTATCTGGCAATTTCCTGCCCGCGGACGGGAATTATTTACCACACCTGGATCAATTATGTTTCATCAACTCTGCCATTTTAATCTCTGCTCCTTCCATTTGCAACATGTAATTTTCTGATCTGCAGAGATTTATTCCTGAAATGGTCCTGCCAGATCCTCTTTCATGCCCAGCAGATCAATGGGGGAGGAAAGAGTCTCCGCTCTTTGCTCTTTGCTGTGCCTCCTTCTATTGAAGCCTACAGAAAGGGAAGCCCAACCTCTTTGTGTCTAGAGTTTTCTTCATAAGAAAGGATGAACAACAGCAATCCTCCAAGGACCGTTGACCACTTTGGTGACTTTGGACGATGATGAAGACTTTGTGACCAAAGCTTCAGCCTTGCCTGCTATGCATGTACTTCGTATATATTCCTTCAGGCTCATTTGCGTGGAAGTCCAGGAAATTTTGGAAGGGATGAGCACATCCCATTAATGGATTATGGCAGTCATTATTGGCTTGTAGAATGCCATTAAGGGATCTATAATATTTTGATTTGATTAGAGGTAAGTCGAGTCGTGGATGCAGAAAGAAGAGACGCTGTCCCCTCGCTCTTCTCTCTCCGCTATCTTCTCCCAGCATCTTTCCTCGCCAATTGGGTCGTGAACATGCGAGCCATAAGCGGGTATTCATCTGTCATCCTCGCACAAACCTGGCCCGACCTTGGGGCGGCCTGTCTTATCTCCGGGCGGCTCCCTATTAGCGACGGGGCAGCGATACGACGTCACCGCCGCCAGATTTCCTACTTCTGACACACACATACAGGTTCGGGGCTGGAAATCCTGGGTATACAAGCCAGGGCTGCCTCCACTTTTAAATCATTGCGTGCATTTTTGGGAGCTGTTGGTTTTCGTCGCTGAATTTGTCATTAAAGCTTACGGAAAAAATCTCTATATCAGGTGCATGAACTTCTGAAATTTTTGGTTCGTCCCAACAAGCAAATTTTCGTCCCAAGGGTCCAGGTCCGGGTCTTGCTGTACGCCAGAAGCACTTTTGTGCACCAAAACTGTGAACTGTACAATTAATTCATGACAGTGGGTGCACTTAGATATTTGTATAGGGATACGAATGATAAGTTACTATTATACACTCAAGTACACAGCGTGTTCTTGACATTTAAGTGTTAAATTATAAGAAAATATTTCTTGTGCAAAATTTTGGAGTTAGCTGTTGAATTTCAGATTCAACCTCTCAAGAGAGGCAGTAGTGCTTTGCTGACATTCTCTTTGATTTTGTGTTCATGTGCACCAGGAATTGTTTCTAGATCTTTAGGTTTATTGTTTTACAATATACAAAAAAAAAACCATTAAAAATCTCTTTTTTTTAAGTCAGGTGCACCAATGCACCTATTCTGAAAAACAAACTTCAAGCCCTGAGTTTATACAGACCTGATGTGATCTGTTGTCGAGGTTGTCTTGTGGGACATGCTACCATTCAAATTGTGATCTAGGTGCTACTGTTACATGTAGGTATGTGCTCGTCCCATTGGTGAGGGGGATATCACAAACGTTCTTATTACAATATCAAAGACAACAGATGTCACACGTGCGATCAATGGCTTATCAAAGTGGTCAGTCGGAGGAGAAGCAACTTCAAAGGGTTAATCCGACGAGGGGTATCGCCGTTCGGCCGGCTTTGCCGAATGGAGCCCCTTGAAATTAGACCTTTTTACGCACGACAGGGCAGCTTAGTTTTTATTCTCTTATTCAAAGTTAAACCCGACCCTTTTACTATGTTAATTTGGAGGGCCCAATGGGCTGTAGGTTTTCCTCTTGGAGGTTGTCGGCCCTGCAAGCTGCTCGATAAATGCCTCTATAGCACCACCATTGGATAGACTCGGCTTCATAAATATGGCATCGCCTGTTCCCGCGACATCCCCGAGGATTTCCTCTAACGCAGACACTGTATTTGATCTAAAAACCATAACTGCGTTTCCTTGTTCATTACGCCGTTATGAAATATGTAACAGACCAAAAGACATCTTTCCTACCTTGTTACTCGACACTAAAGGTTCTATTACAGACTTAGGAGGAGAGCGCCGCAGGAAATGCCCCATGACTAAAAACACGAGCTCGTCAGCGAACAGATTCTGGGGGATTTGAAAGATCCTTGGGGGGCAAGAGGGTGGCACCGAGGCAATTTAGCTGGTGTATCGCATACAGACATGTTTGACTGGGTCTTTTGGAGTGGAAAAAAGGGTAAAAGAAGTATATTTTTATTGCATGTTCTTACCCTGAGGGATAGGGTATGTCAACGACATTTGTAGGATGCTATTCTACAGCTGTATATGGTCAGGGTTAGTAACACAGGAAAGATGGCACTCAACAATTCTTACTGAAGTATTTTTCTTTGTTATGTCTGACTCTGAGTTACTTGTCTAATGTACAGATTTTTGGTTTGCAGAATTTTTTTTCTTTATTTTTTGTTTCACTGATTTCTTTTGATGTTGATAGCTTATATCTGGGGCCTCCCCCCAGGGTATATTGAAAACCACTACGTTTCCCCTAGTAAAATGAAAATAGAACAATTTTGCAAGAAAATACAATTCTAAGGTCACTCCAATTTAATTTGTTAGTTCTCAGATTTTTTCAGGAGCAACAGGACAAAAAGCATGTTTGCTGAAAGTAATCAAAAGTACAGCTTTGATATAATTGAAAAAAATGCTGCAATAATAAACATATACCCACATTGTACATTGTATAGAGAACTAATTAAGGCTTTTTAGCCCATTTACTATACTGGAAAGGGAGCTGTCATGATTTGGGGGGGGATAGGAGTGAAAAAATAGAACCAATTAATTAAATTGGTGTAGCCTAATGAAGAAATTGTTCTCGTTGCAGAATCACAGACTATATGGACCTGGCGCCATCTGACGTTGTGAGCAAGAGCTGCTATGACTTCCTTCACGCCGAGGACGTAGAACCATTCCGAAGGACACACTACGACTGTAAGTACCAAATCTATATACTTGTATGCCTCGATGAAGGTTAGACATTCAGGTAATAAGATACCCCAAAAAGCAGTTCCTCAAGCAACTGGATAAAAAAAAGCAGTTACTCAAGCAACTGGATATGATTTTGGTAACGGGTCAGACATTTCAGATAACATCTACTATCTTTTAGTCAGTGACACTGAAGAGATCTAGAAGAAACTGTGTATTTGCTTGTTTTTTATATTCAGTGTATATAAAAAACACACTTTCTACAACTTTGCCCCCCAAAAATGTTGCTTCACTAAGGCTTCATTATGAAATCTAACTATAGTTAGGAAGGTTGAACAAATGACTTAGAACACACAGTATGGTATACCAAAAAGCAGATTGGGAGTTTACTTTGGCTTTCTATGACATTAGCATACATTTTCCAATATTCTTTTCCTATCAGAATCAAAACAACATGGAGTAATAGTTGAAAAAAACATTTCTTCATATCTGTGTACTGTGCCTGCCCTTGCTCATAAGAAATTGATTGATTTTCAATGACTGTTGACGTTCAATACGCATTTTGACAATAGGTTTCTGTAATTTCACGCATCATTTCAGGCTTCTTGTAGCTGTATTTGTATGATAATTTCAGTGGATGTCAATAAGGCGTTCATTCAGTCAATAACAAAAGACTAGTCCATGCAAACCTGTTTAATGGACCCGTCTTTGTGGTAGTTGCAAGCCTTAATGAAATGAAAATGTATTCAAAATCAGTGTCAAAATATGCAATAAATAATTACTATATACTGTAATTCCTGATTTTTTCACTGTACTTTTATGTTCACGATTTTCACTGTGACGACTGTAACGTGAACTTATCATTACAGATAACAAATAATTCACAGACTTTTCTTACGTGCACATGCTGCCATCGTGAACATTAAGTTCCGAGAAGAAGTTAAATTTTCTCAGACCGTGAAAGTTTGGTACCGAGAAGACAAGGTGAATTACAGTATTATACATAGCATCAGTCAACTGTCTACACGTGCAGGGGAGCACAAGTTGTTGACATGTCTCTCATCTTCAGCATTCTTTAGGGTGACAGATCAACTTCAGGATAAATCTGACCCATTGCCTGAATCATGTGACGCATCACTCAAATCATGTGACTATGAGGTCACATGCCCAATGATTTGGTCATTCATCCTGAAGATGACTAGGTCTGGCTGAAAATTCTTTCTTTTCTTCTGAATTTGTGTGTGTGAGAGAAACTAATTACAATCCTTCTTACAAATTTAAAAAAAATCATTAATTACATTTTCATTTTGTCCTTTGGGATGAAAATCATCTATTTTTTTAATTTCCGGCCTGCATCAAACTTACTAACAAAGTTACAGGCAAGCTGTTTTTCCCCCGTTGTGCGATTCATGTGACACAAGTATCCGGATCACACATTCTGACAAAGCCTGAAGATGCAGCCGAAAACTCACGGAAGTGTCTGAAGAGAAAGTTTCCGTCTAAATTACGATCCATCCGCACAAATGCACCCTAAGTACCTCTATCATGCGTCGCAGTGTCCTGATTAGCTGGGAAGAGTCTGCCTCTCCGAGTCGCTCCGGCATTTCTCTCCAGCGTGCTCGCAGACTTAATTGAATCAGTGCTGCACTTTAGATGTCGTATCATTATCCTGCGGGCTCGTCCCACCGAGGATTGAGCAACGCCGGCAGAGGAAAGTCTTACTGAGGAGATTTTAATATCCCCCGTGTGTGTGGCTGACGCAGACTGTCTCCATTTGGCCTCATCAGAGAAACATACTCTCTGTACAGAGCATGTTGCGAGCGAAGGAATCTGCATGCTGTGTTTCGCTTAGTGTTTTGTGTTCTATGTTCTTGTGATCGTAGTTGTCTGAACACTGTCGTTAGAGTGGCAGGCAGGAAGTGAGTGGGAAGCGAATGGCAGGAAGGGACTCCTAAAGTAATGGGAACAGCCAAATGAACGGACTTGAATCATGTAGCAGTTTCCTTGTTTGTATGTATGTAAAAATTGTGTATATAGACTTATAGGACTTATAAGGACTCTAAATGATGTAAGTGTATTCTCTGTTATTTACTTTGTCTGACCCTTGCCTCTTCCCTTATGACCTCAATGAAAAGTGTCTTGCAGGCCAATTTTAGATTTCATGAATAGATAACGGTTCAAACAAAACAAACAAGGAAGAAAAAAATATAAGTGGGAGGGTAGCGAGTGGGAAGATGGTGTAGCCACAAAGGTTAGACTTTTAAGAGTGACCGGAGGTAGAGTACAGAGGTGGCAGATATGGCTGTTAATCAGACATGACAGTCATTCATTTTGTATCAGTAATACTTGGAGACTTTATTTAGCCCATTAGCTATGTTTGTACCTGGATGTCTAACCTTCACACCGAGATATAATAAACTGCGGCTCCTGTGGAAGAACTCCCATCCTCGGCCACCTGTAGCAGGGCTGCGTTGATTGATGGTTGTGAAGTTCGGACCAGTCCGTTAGAGTTTCCCCCGCTGTCAGCGTGCTCCACGCAGAACCACCACCAGACAGGCAGCCAAGGCTACAAAGAAATTGCCTGTCGAGATGAGGCGGAGAAAACTATCCATCACCGGCAGCATCCGTCCTCCATCGCTGGACCACTTCCTCCTGCCACATGCTCCACACCAGGGAAACCCCAGCATCAACTCCTGTATGGCTGGTTCAGGTTAATTCTCTCCTTCTCAGGATTGGCTACTGACTGCTCCCCCTTTGGTTCCCCCCCCAGGATACCCTAATCAGGGCCACTTCAGGTTAATTCCCTGGTTATTGTAATTGATTGTCGAGGCATAGGTCTTAAAAACCTCAGTTCCACAGCTCCCGTCAGGACTACAGGAAAATATGAGCAGCATTGTCACTGACGAAAGATGACGGATGTTATGTGAATCGTCTGACCGTTCCCAAATCACATCCAGTTGCTTGTCAATGAGTAATTGCTATTTGCAACCTGGATGTCCAACCTTCATTGACGTCTGAGTAACACTGCATGCCTTAATTCTGCAAGCAATTTGTGGTTACCATAATTATTGTTATAACACCACAACTCCCCTTAATAATTAGGCTAAGAGTTCCCCCTACAAAGTGGTGGAACCAATGAACTGTCCTGCTGTCTTAAAGTGAAGATTGTTGTTCGTTAAGCTATCAATCCAGCCTCACAGCTAGCTGTAACCAGGCAGCTTTAGAGACACGTCATGGAACCAAGGAACGACAGCCTTGGTGAAGATCACTAAGCAGAAGTTGACAGCGGTGACAACTGGATGTACTGCCATATGGCTTGTGGAGTGTTGGCTCATTTTCTAAGCATTTTGTTAAACAGAGGGCCAAGGAACAACATTGCTGCAGTCGAAGTGATGCTTGTCATTGTGGAAGTTACCAGCAAGTGAAAAGAAGCAGGACTTCCTCCCGTGTCTGTCCCATGTGAGAGAGGATAACTGCTAATTTTCTAGTGGTACATGAAAGTTAATGCTGTAAGTTTGGCCCCTCTAGCAGCTTTTTTGGAACTGCAGGGGCAAATTTTCTTTCAGCTTTTGGATGGATAAGCCTTGAAGGTGTTGACAGATCATCATAATATTTGGTATGTTTTGGAATATCTCTCAGCTTGTTTGTCGTTACATTAGAGATGTATTTCACTGATTAACAATCAAGACAGACACTTGTCTAATGTTGTGGGAGAGATGTAAAATGTAGGATCAAGAAATCAGCTTCATCTTGGAGGGAGTGCGAACGTAAGGGGGCGGGCTCCTTTGGGTGGCGCGAGCCGGATGATGCATTATCGACAACGAGAGGTGACAAATGATGAATAGCCAGGTATCAACACCTGCCCGCGCAACTCTCCAGGAGGAGGGGGGAATTTACAGGCGGCAATAAAACGGACAGCGGTCGTTTTTTCTCTCCCCTGATCTGAGTCACCCCTCGTCTGTGCAAACAGATAAAACCGGTTTTACCCGTCCGAGGTCGCCCCGGCCGCCCCGAATCCCCTGTAATTTACCACCCAACGTTGACAGACAGCCGAACTTTTACTATCTGTATCAATTAGGAATATTGTTTTCAATATGAACAAGCGCCGGATGCTCCACCAAGACCTTTAGGGTGAGAATGCAGCTAATGCATGTTTCTGGACTGGAAGTGATGCTGTATGGTTTAGAGGTGCCCCGAGGGAGAGGGTGACTGATGTCTTTTATGGGCCTCTTGCTGTAAAGCCTTTTCACTCACTGCTCACATGGATTGGGCTGCTCAGAGTATAGGAATCGATATGGGCTACAGGGCAATTCTGATAACTGAGGTTAAATTTGAAATGGGAAGTGTGTTTCGACCCAGCTTTGGCTAACAGAATTCTGTTCTGCCACTGGGAGTAGCAAAACGGAAATGTGCAACTTATTCCACTGTCCTTGGTGCTAAAACAGTCATTGCTGTTGAAGTTCATTCTCAACGGGTTTGAAACTCTTGCGAATGTCACAGAATTGCTGCTGCTAACTTAATTTACAAACCATCGGCACTGTCCTCGGGACTGACACAACGTGGTCAAAGTGAAGACTTTAGAGAACAGTACATGCTGCTTACTCTACTTAGCACTCAGCACTTATGTCTAGTAATGAGGAAGAGTATAAAAAGTTAAACACACATCACTACCAGTGGACCAGCCCCCTGCTGTAGTGGCCTGCACAAATGTGTGGCCCAAGGGCTACTTGAAATGGAGATGGGCGCCATCCCTAAGCATCTGCACAGATATATGGGCAATTCTAACTTCTTCTTTTTTTATAGATACAAATTCAGGGTATTCTGCCACTGGGACTATAAGAAAGGAAATGTGCCAGATGTTCCACTGTCCCTGGTGCTGAAAAAGGCGTTCATTTGCCTTCAATCGAACAATAAGTCTGGAAAGTTTCCACTTAACTAAATGTACAAAGGATTTCTGTAGTTTCTTTACACAAGAAACAGGCTCCGTTTCTGGTGCTGGTACCACATGTGAAGGTTTCAAAGAACAGTTCAAGAGATACTTCAAATACTTGTCCTAATTTGCCACTGGTCATAATGAAAAGGACAAGTGCAGCAAGCAGATTTGGACTCTCTTCCAGAAGAGAAATTGCTAACTGGTAACAGGCATGATTTTCGTTATGTTGTCCAGTTACCACTTGTGGCTACTGGACAATGGCGGGTGCATCTGGGTGCAGACATGTTGTTTATGCTCATTTGTTTGTTTATTGCAGTGATAAACAAGGGTCAGGTGTTCTCCAGTTACCATCTGTGGATGGTGGGTATTTCTGGGTGCAGACATGTTGTTTATGCTCATTTGTTTGTTTGTTTATTTCAGTGATAAACAAGGGTCAGGTGGTGTCCAGTTACTACCGGTGGATACTGAAGAACGGTGGGTACATCTGGGTCCAGACGTGCGCCACCGTCACCTTCAACACCAAGAACAACAACGAGAAGAGCGTCATCTTCATCAACTACGTCCTCAGGTGACCTTACATTCTTCTCTCTCAAATTCATTGACTTTTTTCATCCCAAGAGAAGTGGATTACCCCTATAAGTTATGAAAGTTTGAAAAGAACATTCAGTCAGGTGGAAACAAAGTGGACCTATTTTGGGAAGCGTTTGTGTGTTTGACAGTTTGCAGAAGACCAGCATAACTCGATAACACCTGGATGCATTGTATTGATATTCGTTATGTGGGTAGGTCTTGATGAGACCTGCCTGGAAAAGATTAGATTTTGGCCCTACTAGCAGGTTGTTAGGGTACTGCAGGGGAACTTCCAGGTTTGATATCCAGTTTTTAATAGTTTGTTTTTTTCCAGTTTGACTTCCGTTCTACAGATATGTTCCTAATGATGTAGTGTTGTACACGGGAGTTGTGACAGGCTGGGGTGATCAGTGCTTTATCACTGCACCGCCTCCTGCAACTTCAGAGATAAGATTGAGTTTGGTCGCCCCCAGGCGAGAGGTAAATCTTCTGTCCTGGGTTCTCCCCGCCACACGTGTGGCCGTCCTGCCCCATACATCAACAACAAAACAAACGGCGGCGTCCCATACATTGTCCCCCTTTTGCTGTCAGTGCCATCTGTATAGCCCGCATCTCGGACTGCCTGGAGACAAGATTACGTCCCGCGTTCTCCCGGGCAGGATGGAGGATCTCCTCGGCCGTCGTGAAATACGGCCAGCTGTCAGCTTTGACGAGGTTTGGACGAAGTTGAAGCGTTTCAGCACTCGGATATATGTAGGCTATTATACAAACAGACGGGTGCTTCTTCTGCCAGATTAGGTATTAGCGCACATAATGCTGGGGGCTTGTCTGGAAATCTCTGATGCAAATAATCACAGGGAAGTGTTTGTAGCTGATAAATCATCATCTACAACTTTGTGACTCTTCAAAGAAGAACTGCGTTTGGTTTTTACTTTGTACAGCTTTGTGCTTTACTTGACTTTGACTTTTCTTTACATATGGTAAAATGTAAAACCAGGATGTCAGCACTCCTTTTTAAAACAAAACAAAAAACGATGACAAGAAACCAGAGTAAACAAACTTTCTTCATTCTTTCCTTGCCCTGATTTGACCTCTTTAACCCACACTGCACTTGATGTAACAAGTTCTATCATAGTTCCAGGGAAGAACTAACATTGATTTAAGATGACAAAACAACAACGAGAAAGTCTTGTAGTCTTGACTTTGTATTGCCTAAGTTCCTTTTTTTACCTTTGCTAAAAAGGTCTGTGAGCAGCATAACTGGAAAAAAGCCTTAAATGGAACCTAATTGTATTTAGTAGGTGGGTAAGGGTCGGAAAACACGAAGGTAATGTTTAATACTAGACCCCCTAGCAGCTTTCTAAGGTACTGCAGTGGAACTTCCAGTTTTGATATCTTGTGTTCTGGTCATCTGATAATTTTCAGTGGTAGATACATTGGTTCAGAAAGTTAATGTTGTAAGTTTGGCCCCTCTAGCAGCTTTTCTGGAACTGCAGGGGCCAATTTTGTTTCAACCTTTGTATGAGAATAAGCCATGAAGGTCTTGCCGGATCGTCATAATTTTTGACTATCTCTCAGCTTGTTTGTCATTACATCAGAGATGTATTTCCCTGATTAACAATCAAGACAGATGCTTGTCTAATGTTGTGGGAAAGATGTAAAATGTAGGATCAAGAAATCAGCTTCATCTTGAGTGATGCTCAGCCAGTCGCAGTGTTTAAAGAATCGGAGTCGTTCATCTCGTGAGGAGGAACGTTCTCCTGCTGTTCGAGCCGGTGGATTTCCTTTGTCTGAGCGGGCACGCAGGCACAGATCCTTTTAAGCAGCTCAGCGCACTTAACAAAACATCGCGACAGATTTTTCAGACTTTGCCGCATGATGAATCTCCGTGGCGACGTACCATAGATATGCTCTCGACAAGATTTACAGTCATGAAAATCAACTTACAGTAAAAATATCAGGCAAAATTGTTGCAATGTCCTGAATATCCTTCAAAAGGATGCACCAGTTTCGTCCTTGTCGTGGCTTTTTAAAAAGAATCGTAGTCCCAAACGATTCACAGATTGTTTGGAATGAAACAGGGATGACAGCATTATTGTTTATGGATAGTTAATTAGATTTCATAATTGCTACGTTCCCTGTACATATCATGCATAATTTTGATAAGGAAATCTGGGTGTACTGGCATGCCTTGGGGGCGTTTGTATCCAGAAGTAATCCCTTTTTCATATAAAATCATAAACAAGATTAAATGGCAGTCGAGGGGAAATATTTGTCATATCACAAAGGAAAATCCCCCAAACCACAACAATCAGAGCAAGTCATCAAGTCCAAATAACCCAGGAGGGCAAATGGCACCCGGCGCTCTTCAGAGGAAAGACTTTTGGTTCTAATGGTCTCGGTTTGATTACAGTGACACCTGTCAATAGTTCTGTTGCTTCTGAATCAGAGCTACAAGAACATGAGTAACTTAGAGAAAATAACAGGACAAGCTTTTCTGAATAAACTATAAACTATAAGCTTTTCGAGGGCTTCAAGGGTGAAGACTTTCCATTCCTAATGGTCTTAGTTTGATAACAGTGACACCTGTCAATAGTTCTGTTGCTTTTCTGAATCAGAGTTGCAAGAACATGAGAAGAAAAGGATTCACAGTGACTTAGAGCAAATAACAGCACAAAGTGAAGATTTTCCATTCCCATTTAAATGGTCTTAGTTTGGTTAGTGACAGCTTCAGATAGTTTTGCTGCCTTTCTGAATCAGAGCTATCACTACTCGAGAACCAAGCAACCTACAGTAGGGCATGTGACATTCCAAGTTCTTTGCATGCTGAAAGTTTTCACATTTATTCCTATTCTAATAATAAATACATAAACTTGCAAATAAACTCTCATTTATAAATAGTCTCAAAAACCTTTTAATCACATTGTACTGCAGCAATAGTATTGTTGCACTAGTTGTAAACGTTTATATCAATTTTTGTTTATCTATTTATTTATTCGATCGTTACAATTGGCTATGCAAATAACCAACATTTGTGACTGCATTTGTAAGCAGTGACACATTGCTGCAGTACAATACAAACCAGTCAGAATTACCCTGAGGAAAGTGACAGACGGTCACCAAAACGTTGGTGGGAATAAGGCAGGGGTTGTGTGAAAAATTAGTCTCTGTATTTAGTGACATACATGTACCAACCTGATGAATCTATTCACAGATTGATTGATTGATAGATTGACAGACAAAACACATCTGCACGACACGGCCGTTTCCAAGGCGACTCGTTCCCCTAACTTCTCAAGGACGCGTCGCCTGGGGCGCCGCCATCTTTATTCATGTCCGTCTCCTCCAGAGACTGGGAAATAAACGTCTATTACTTCTGGGTGGGTTGGAATCCGCCAGGGAGCCCGGGATTTGGGCGAGCTCGAGGTAAAACCGGGATCTTAGTCCTGCTGTGACGCCGCTGCTTTCAGGGGGACTCCGGGATTCCTCACGACCCAGAGCGACGCTTTGATGGATGCGCAGAGCGATGAAAACTTTATCTTCCCGTAATTGGCAAAGGGGAGAAGAGAAATGGATTGTTAGGAGGGAATGAATGGACGGTTTACTTACCGACATGCACAGGATGGTGGTGAGGAATGTGTGACTGTAGGTTTGTTGAATAAGAGTTGAATTGAAGACAATGGATTTAAACAAAAGGACAATGGATTGAAACAAAAGGATGCTGATCTGGACGATCAACTGAAAAACATCTATACATGCATGGTATCCAGCGCCTCTACTCTTTTTCACCTAAGTCAAGTTATTATATAATGATTAAGGTGTAATGGGTCTTTCCCAAGATCAAATCATTGGAGCCTGTCAGGGACTTGAGCTGGGGCAATGGCCGAGTGGGTAGAGTGTTCAGCTTGCACTCAGTAGGTTGTGAGTTTGATTCCTGGCCGAGTCATACCAAAGACTTTAAAAATGGTACAAGCTGCATCCTCTGCTTAGCCCTCAGCATTTGGGAAAGACATGGTAGTGGAACACACACCACTACTGTACATGTAGTGATTGTTGACTAGCCCCCTACTGTATTTATTTCTGTTTTATTTAGACAGGGTGGACAACTCAGTACTATGCGTTCTGCTTTTCAGTTGTGCCCTGTACACAAAATAGCATAACAAGAAATAAGATAAACAATGAACAAATCAAAGTAACAATATATACATAAACATAAATCAAAATCATAACTCATTAATCGAAGTTAGTGCCGGGTCAGGAGGTCAGGGGTCAGCAGTGATTACCGTTTCTTAGCAGTTTCTTGAACGACAGTGCAGAACTGGCCACTTTAACCGTTGGCGGCAACTCGTTCCATGAAAATGCACCCCTGTATTCGAATTTTCTACGGCCAGATTCAAGTCTGACTTTCGGTAGTTGCAGTGATAGGTTTGAATTAAGCCTTGTTGCGTATGTGTGAGATGTTCTGTTAAATATTTGTAAGTATTCTGGTAACTGCCGATGGATTGACTTGAAGACGGTTTGCAGGAGGTGCATTTTCCTACGAGATGCCAGAGATTTCCAACCTAATGTAGACAGATGGTCATTATCTACATGTGATCTACGTGACAGACCGAGCACAAGCCGTGCTGCACGGTTTTGGAGTTTCTGGAGATTGTCAGAGAGAGATTTTCCGCAGTTGCCCCATACAGTATCACAATAATCAATCTTAGGAAGAATCATACAGTTAAACAGCATGGAAAGTGTCTTAGGTGGTAAAATGGGTACTAAACGTCTTAACACTCCCAACCTAGAGGATACTGCATTGCATAGTTTGTTCATGTGTATACTCCATGTTAGACAGGAATCGAACCAAACACCTAGATATTTAAAACATGCAACAACTTCCAAAGATGTACCAGAAAGGGTAAGATTTAGTTCTTCTGTTTCTAGCCGCAGCCTTCTTGCAGTGCCAAAAAGCATTGACTTGCATTTACGGACATTGAGAGTTAGCCTGTCTACAACAATCTGTAGTGATTGTTGACTAGCCCCCTACTGTAGTGATTGCCCAAAAGTAGTGGCCCAAGGCTACAAAAACAGAGATGGGTGCCACCCTACATGTATGCACCATCTGGAGCAGATAGGACTTTGACTTAAAGTACATTATTTTGAACCCAGAACCTTTAGATCTTAAGTCAACAACCCTAAAGCTAAGGGCACAACCAGACATCATGCAATTTGTCTGTCTATTTTTTGGTGAGGCCACGTCCGCCACGTATTTCTGAAAACGTTCAGGCTGTACAGCCTAGGCGCGTCGCCCGTATTGGCACGTACGGGGGGCGAATCCGCAGCCCGATGGCACACAAATTTTTCCTGCATGTTAAGTTCCACGGCGTGTCTGTGTGCTCCAAAATCTGTCGGATTTCCTACAGTCCCAAAAGATTGCCCACGTTTGGCACGTAGACAGCACGTATTTGCACGTACGGCAGGTTGTGCCTTAGCTTAAGAGTACCTTGCAACTTTCCTCACTTTTTTCTGCCCCGCTCCCCCTCCAGTCTGCCGGAGTACAAGGACATTCCCATGGACATCAGCCAGGTCCCCGACCTGCCCCAGGACCCCCCGGACACCTCCGACTCTTCCGACACATCCGACAGCGAATCAGACTCCAACCATGACACAGGTGATTACTTCCTTTCTTTCGCTTTGTCCGAAAATGATTTCATGAGGCTGTTAGAACATAGGATATTATTATATACTTTCCCTTTACACAACACCCCCAACTCTTCTGACACATTCAAAAGCAAATGAGACTCCAACCATGACACAGATGATTACTTTCTTTCTTTCTTTCTTTTTTTCCAAAAATAACTTCATGAGGCTGTTAGAACATAGGATATTATTATATAGTTTCCCTTTACACAACACCCCCAACTCTTCTGACACATTCAAAAGCAAATCAGACTCCAACCATGACACAGGTGATTACTTCCTTTCTTTCTCTTTGTCCGAAAATGATTTCATGAGGCTGTTAGAACATAGGATATCATTATCATATAGTTTCCCTTTACACAATGACCCCAACTCTTCTGACACATTCAAAAGCAAATCAGACTCCAACCATGACACAGGTGATTACTTTCTTTCTTTCTTTCTTTTTTTCCAAAAATAACTTCATGAGGCTGGTAGAACATAGGATATAGTTTCCCTTTACACAACACCCCCAACTCTTCTGACACATTCAAAAGCAAATCAGACTCCAACCATGACACAGGTGATTACTTTTTTTTTTTTTTTTTTCTGAAAATAATTTCATGAGGCTGGTAGAACATAGGATATAGTTTCCCTTTACACAATGACCCCAACTCTTCTGTCACATTCAAAAGCAAATCAGACTCCAACCATGACACAGATGATTACTTTCTTTCTTTCTTTTTTTCCAAAAATAACTTCATGAGGCTGGTAGAACATAGGATATAGTTTCCCTTTACACAATGACCCCAACTCTTCTGACACATTCAAAAGCAAATCAGACTCCAACCATGACACAGGTGATTACTTTCTTCTTTTTTTTTCTGAAAATAATTTCATGAAGCAGGTAGAGCACAGGATATTGGAGTTTCCCTTTATACAACAAGTAAAGTCTCGCCGGCTTACATTTCTATACCAATCAGACATCTTCCTCAGAGCGGTGAGAAGGAGCCCTCCAATTAAAAGTTCTGACCCAGAAGGCATTAAGACGTAAGCAGTTGAGACTTAAATGGTTGTGTAAAAGAAACGTCCAACATTAATCCTTTCTTTCCTTTCTGTACTGATTATATAGTCAGATATGCTTGTTGGCATCTACATGTACCAAATATGATGCACACAAACATACATTTGCTTTATGTTGTACAGGTGTAACATTATGTTATCCGTAATCAATATCGAATGCTGTGTATCCTACAAGTACATTGTTGTGTATTATCATGAGCAGCGTTCATCCAAATAAATCATATTCATAATAGTATACGTTCATCACTATTGTATCATTTATAAGGGAAGCAGATAGATATTAAGCCTTAAACTTAAAGCTTTCCTGCACCAGTTATGTTACTCTACTGCTTATCACACACATGTACTGTAATCTACAGGAATATAGAATTTGAAAAAAATTAAGGTAACATTTATCATGAAATTATTCCTATATTTCTAGAAAATGACCTTTACTGTAAGATAAAAATGAGATAGGTGATGAACAAAACAAAAATGATAACTACTAAGGTTTTATGTACATTGACCGGTTAATGTTTCATCCACAGAGCAAGTCAAGGTACAGTACTAATGCAATACAGAAAGCCAAGAGATAGAAATAGTCTGCATTTACTTGCAAACGTTGACTTTCTGTATGACTTGCTTTTTCAAAAGATATCACATAGATTGAAGATTATGCATATGCTTTGAATAGAATAGAGGATGACTGCCATTCCGAAATAGAACAACGGTTACATAGAAGAGAGAAATACACTGTATAGACTTGTATTTCCCTAAATCATTGTAATGCAAACATTAATTTATACTTCTAATGCAGCTAGACAAACCTTTCACTGCAAAACATATCTGATCCTTTATTTCAAATCTAAAAAGCAAGAGGTTTAGTGTTATCTAGTCCATCTTGTACCTAACAACTTTGAGAATGGTTTGTTGTGACCCGTGTATAGCCCAGTGTGGCAAAAATTTGCAACAAAGGCATTCATTCATTCATTGCTTCTTTGCTTCGTCCGCAGAACAAGAAGACTCCAGGTCAGACAGCGACAAGGAGAGCGAAAGCGGAAACAGCGAAACGAGCGAGCCCGAGAACAAAAAGAAGAGGCGGTCCGACGCCAACCAGTCCGATAGCAAACAAGGTGCCAACCAGAGGCCGAACAAGAGACGACGGAGTGTGACGAGCAACAAGAAGGCCGACAAGAACCGGCCGGTGGGCCACCTCTCGGAGAGAGACGCTTCGGAGAACAACAGTGAAACAAAATCAGATGCCAAATTAGACGTAGCGGATGCATATTCCTTTCGCACAGAGGACAGTGAAGAGAACGGTGCTACAGACCCGGCGGACGTGCTGAGCGTGTCCTCGGTGCACACGGTCGACACAGACGAGGATTTGCAGGCGGACAAGGCTTCCCTTTCTTCTTCCACGGACAAGAAACACAGGAAGGCTGCAAAGAAGGCGAGGAGGAGATCCCGTCCGTCGGTGGACTCGGAGACAGAGCACTCGGTCCAGTGGGTCTCCTCCGCCTCCAGTGCAAATGACTCGATAACTAACAAAGGTGCTGAGAAAAGTAGACAAACGCTGCTGGAGAGAGCCCCTCCGGCGTTCCTATCCTCCCCCGAGAACGACTCGGGCCTGAGAATCAAGTCGGAGCCCAGGGAGGGGAGCTTAGATAGCGACGGTTGGAACAACCCGCCCAACCGGCAGGCCTCCGAGGCCCAGTCCCCCCCACCTCCCCCTCCAGACAATCAGGCCAGGCTGCTTCCCAGCGGCATGCCGCTAGTCTCTTCCAACTCCAGCCAAGTAACCATTCCAGACTCGGTGCTCACGCCGCCCACCACCGAAGGCACCAGCGCGACCGCGACCCTCTCCCCCGCCCCCCTCTGTCTCACCTCCAGAAGTTCGGGGGCCGGGACGACCACCGAAACCTACACCATCACCCCCCCGCTCTCCGTCTCTCCCAGGGAATCCAGGTACCCCATGGGCGCGAGCGTGTTTTCCAGGGAAGTGTTCGCGCGCCAGCACATGTACCCCAAGGAAAGTGCAACCGAAGGACTCCAGAGGTTCCTCGGAACCCATCAAAGACTGCCCGTGACCAGCGCCGTCACGGCGGGGGCGTACCAGAGGATGTACAGCGCCGAGGCCATGAAGGCGGGGTTCTCGGACGTGCCCTACGCGAGCCACGCCAACCTGCACCTCCCCACCTCGCAGCCTGTCAACCTGCTCGACAGTGGGGGGGCGCACCTCGGGGAGGGGCACTACGTGCTCGACAACTCCGCCATGGAGATGCTCTACAGACAGGTGCGGCACGGCTTCCCTCCGCCCGGCGCCTACGGCAACGCCATGCAGCCCGCCGACCTGCTGCCGGGCGTCGACCCGCAGACGCACCACGCGGCGGGCGCCGCGGCCGCCATGGGGATGTACCAGACGCCGGACGGATTCATCGCCACGGCGCCCTTCCACCTCTTCGGCGGGACGCTCCCGACACAACAGCAGCAGCAGAACAAGCAGCAAAACGACGACCAGGACGGCAGCCCCGTCTGAAAAACACGGGCGCCCCCTGGTCCTGCAGTTCCCGACTCGGGGCACAGGCAACTCCCGTGCGGATCAGTACAAAAAACATACATCTGATTGTTGTACCATCCTCACCACGTTGTGTGTGTGTATGTGTGTGTTTTTGTCCATGAAACTGACAACACCACAAGCAAAATTGTTAAGATCCGCCCGTTTCTGTAACCAATACGCCACCGACTCCACAGTATCCGGATCCCCCAGGAGTTGCCTGTGCCCCGAACCTGACATGGATGATGTGATCAACTCGAGGAGTGCAGTTTTCACCCCACACAGAAATGCCGCGCGTGCATTCTCTCCCCTCGCTGCTCCCCTATAGCCAATTCTACAGTGTTCCGTGGAGTTTTACTGCTTAGCTCTTGTAACTGTTGCGTAATCGTCGAGAGGTCCTGCTTATACATGTATACGTGCAAAATGCTTGTGAGTTTGCCACACACAAGCCACATCTAATTGTTGCATCTCAATTCACCCACAGAAAACTGCACTCCTCGAGTCTACTACAGATATCTCTACATTACTCACCCGACTGACATTGTACAATACTTAAGTAACCGTTGTTGGAATCCTTTCCGTGCCCAGTTTGCTCAGATTTTTGGGGGTGCATATCCGCCGGATATTCCAGAATTTTCCACAGTAGTTCCTCCTGGCAACTGGCGAAAACACCCGGAGAGGAAAAAAAAAAGTCTCTACTTCCAACTAGTTTGTTGAAATTCTTGTTGTTGGTGCTTGTGCTTTGAGCAGCTATTGTAAGAATGAGGAAGAAAATGACTTCTCAGACACAGAAAGAAATGCCATACTGCCCATGTTCTGGGCCCTTTTGCCATGCCCTGCCATTCAAGTCCAATCCGAGTAGCACAGACAAAACAAAATCTGCAGACGACAGTACATCAAAACAGTACAGCGAAGCCTTTCATTCCAATCAAATTGAATCTTTTTGGAACTACGAAGGATAGGATTGTAGATTTTGTATTAATGTAAATTGATTTTGTACAAAAATTTAAAAAAAAACGGGATATGACCCCCTACCTCCGGCAGGCCAAACGTCAGGAGATTGCAGCAAATCCTTATTTTGTCTGTGGAATTTCAGTAATGTTGCGATTGTGTAAATATTAGGCTAAATATCTTGGTAGCAATCTTGCAATGATGCTAACTTGCACTTTTCTCGTTTTGTGTTGGTGCCTCAATGAAATTGAGGCGGCCTCGTTATCTATGTTGATGTCCTGTCTCATTTTTTTTGCTCCCTCAATGAGATTGAGGCTAAATTTAATTCTGAATAATTTAATTAAGGATTTATATACTGCTTGCTGCTTGGAACAAGCAGGACTTTGTTGAGGAAGAGTTTGTATTTTTTGTTAACAGCTTCAGAAGCGTACAAGAAAGGTCTCGGTTGAGACGGAGCTTAGACAATGTTATGTTGAGGTGAAATCCAGGGAGTGAGAGATAGAGGATAAAAGCGGGTGAAAAACATCAGTTTCCAACTGAAGATATAAAATGCACAGTTTAATATCACAAGTGATGAATATTTGTGAGTCTCAGAAAAAGAAAAAAAAAAACTCCACGGAGCCGGCAACAGAGAAAATCCCGGCTCTGACGGCGAACCTTTCCCCAGACTGACAAATACGACTGACGAATTCTCTGCCAACCACGACTAATTGTTGGGAGATAAATTGTTAGAGAAGAATTACTATCTAACTACTACGGAGCCACGCTGTGGTGGTGGTGCAGTACGTTTTATTGTGGAGATGTTGTGTCGTCGAATCTCATTCCAGCTAATCAAAGTGGTTGTGCTCAAACACATCATGTTGTGGAAAAAAAGTGTCCAAATAACAATCTGGGTGTGGAGTTTTCTTGCTTGTCTACGAGAGACAAGGTTTGCCAAGACATGGCCTTTTCTTGGAATACATTTTTAATGTGAATAGCAGAAATTCAATGTCATTGCAATAATGGCCTATTTTTCATGCCATGTGTTGACAAATATTGCTAAAACATCCGAATGAATGTCGAAATTGCGTAGGTAGTAGACACAATATTGCAATCTTCCATCAAATTATTTTTGAATACTTGAAAATAATTGGGATCAGACGTTGCAATGAATGATTTCAGTGACAATACCCACGAGAACGAAGCTCTCACACGTAGCTCTACTGCAATTATAACAACGGAGTCTCTCTCTACACATTCAAACCCACAATCAAGCTCTACCTTCCATATATATGGTAACTACACACACTTTAACACCCATCAGTCTCAAACAACTCTTATACACAGTCACACACACCAGAATACACACCTACATACGTACGTACCGTAGTCGTTTGCTCGTAACATTAACTCATTTCATGCCCACACACAGCCGTAGTGTAGCAGTGTACCGTTGGTGTTTTCCAGCTCTTTACCGGAATTGTGAATTATGTGGTGGTCCCTCTACCAACAGTGTGTAAACATGTTTCTCCAGCCGTACACAAATAAAAGGTGTTCTAATGCTTTGAACCGCGTCTGTGTTACCTGGTCATTTGGTGTGGTGAATTTTATCTATGTTATATATATATATATATATTTAGAGAGAGAGAGAGAGGGACTCGAAATTCATTCTGGAGAATACCGTATTTTCTTGATTTGAAAAGTACACAGTTTTAGAACTTTTCAAAATCCAAAAGGTATAACTACTGCATATTAGAAAAATTGTATTCTTCTTCTTTGAAAGCCCACATTCTGCATATAGAATATTTTGGCTTTTTTGTGTGTGGTGCGGATACGCGTTGGCTTACTTCTGTCTTATTAACTATGATCTGTTACACATTATTCCTCTCTTCTGCATAGTAATTCATAGTTTGGATAAAAAAACATGCTCTCCAACGAGATCACTTAAGTGTCACTGACGAAAGGTAGTGGATTCTACCTGAAACATCTGACCGTTTCCAAAGTCATATCTAGTTGCTGGAGTAATTCCTGTTTGATGTATCTTATGACCTGGATGTCTAAAATTTGAGATTATTGCCCAGATAAATGGGAAGAGGACCTGAAACTAGAGCCAGAAACCCAGGGGAACACAGGCATCAAGAGAGACATACAAATTTACAACTTAAAGTAAGGACAGTGCAAAATTAGCCAGGTGAAGGAGAAGAAAACATCGTAAATGTGAATTTATCTGGTGCAAAAACTTCAAGATTGGTGAAGAAGGATAGCATACTTTATTTGAGTTTTCCCTTTTTGAGGACTACATCAGGGTTACATACTTTATTTTGAGTGTGTAATTTAATTGAGAAGATGTGGGTGCACTGGTGCACCTTACCTACATGTACATGCATATGTAACAGTCTTGGAACACAGGAAAAACTTGAAGGTGAACAACGTGAACTGAAGTACATGTAAAACTTGCAAAGACAGTTTTGAGAAGTTGCATTGAACCAAATTCTACAGCTGAAGTCGAATTTATTATCAAAGTAACACAAAAAAGCTTTAAAAGTATACATATTTTTATAATATGCTAATACTACTGTGCAGTTAGTGCATTTATGTATAATTATTACCCTACACAGACTTCAAAGTGCACCCCAAGTGCACTACAATACAGACCCAGGCCAGCCACTCCAGGTCTATGGAGAAACGATCAAGGAGGTGCAAGATTTCAGATACCTTGGTTCAAGCATGGCCTTAAAAAGCACAGAGCTTTGGCCTGCGCCATGTTTTGGAAACTAGCTAGAACCTCTTTGGAGGAGCGATCATATCCCGATTGCACCCAAAGTCATAAGATTAGATGCACAGCTCGTACACATTATGCTCAGCATTTCCAGCCCTGCCTTTGGATGCTGGAAAAATAGTGGAAACAAATTTGCCAGAGGAGTAAGATGGGAATCCCACACACCTGGCTTGGTTAATGGCAAAATTGTTCACCCTATTTGGCCAACTTACGCTACTTTTTCAGCGCCCAAAGAGATGTGCTTGTAACGCTAGTTCACCTTTATCCATAGGGTGACCTTTATCCTTTTTCTTTATAAACAGCACATTTTAGGAGCGCTAAGTCTGCAGACAGTGGTTTCAAATTTGCAGTATTTTCAAAATGTTCCGATTTGAAACCACTATCTGTCGACTTCATATCCCTAAATACGTTTTTTCTTACAAACAACGAATATAGGTTACCCTCGGATAAATGTGAACCAGCGTTACATTATAGTGAAAGACAAAAGAAGACTGTAGCCACAAACATTTGTAGCCATTGTGATATTTTTAGGAAACAATAATGTAAAAAGAAACATGCATTCTAGTTCCAGAATCAGTGGCATAAAGTCAGAAGGTTTTAAAACAAGTGAGAGGACTCTTGAACTATCTTAAATCCTGCTCTCTGAATCAAGCTTGTGAGGTTTCGATTGCAATCTACAGCACAGCAACGCCATCTACTGATATAAGGAAAAACTGCACATTCAAGAACAAACCGGTCAATTGAAA
The DNA here is from genome assembly GCF_000003815.2 of Branchiostoma floridae. Lineage (NCBI taxonomy): Eukaryota > Metazoa > Chordata > Leptocardii > Amphioxiformes > Branchiostomatidae > Branchiostoma > Branchiostoma floridae. The sequence continues at coordinate 3,058,743 of NC_049979.1, forward strand.
AAGGGGGTTGTTGAAAAGGTGGAACTGTCCACTGGTACCAGGTCAGACTACCCTTCTTGGGTATGCATGAGAAAAAAGGGAATTAATGGCAATTTCAGCTGTGGCTGGACAGCAGGCAATACTGCTGGAGTGGGGGTTGGGAATGGGGCACAGCTGCAACTGAATAAACCACGGAGATTTATAAAACCTTGAATAAACATAATATATGAGGAGAAAATTTGATAAATTTTAATTTCAGACTTACCTTGTTATCAGTCATACCGCTTTACTATGAATGTCTGTATTATAAAGGGGAACGGAAGTTGTGAAAACCCTAAACAGCATCATCAGCAGGGGCCACTAGGGCTGTCCCCTGGCAACAGGACTAATTGAGTTTTATTACTTTAATAAATTCCTCATGCAAAGTTCAACAACAGATCGGAATTTAGCAAACAGAAACCCATTAGAAAAACAACCTTAACCAGCCTCTACTTTGTGTAGTGCAGCTGTGTAGGTCAATGACATTTTCAATTCTTAACGGTTAATTAATTTGGGTTTGAATGCTGGGCGTAGCGATATTTCACCCAGTGAGGTAAGGTTACCTTGAAGTCTAAAAATAATCACAGTGTGAAAAAAATGTGATCATCAATGAATGAAGGAAGGGTAGAAAGTCAATTAAAAGCATAAAAGTCAAAGACATTTGTTTACCTAACAAATGACACCATCACTTCCTTAGACAAACACTCAAGCCTTTCTGACATCTTCTGAGATTGGGTGTTACTTTACCTGCGTATGGATACTGTTCAATCTGTGTGTCATCAGGAGGAAATCAGGAGGAAAACTTTTAAACAACAACTTTGAACATCTTTTCCTGGCTATTGGTTAGTCTGTCTGGCAGATTTGCAGGTAAGTTCATAGTATCATACACTTGGTGTGGCACTGAAGCAATATTAAGGTCATTTGGCAAAAATATATTTTTTTGTTTAGATTCTCACATGTTCCCCTAGGACTTGTTCTTCTCGTACATGTACTAAAAGTTCACATTTGCAAACAGGCTTATGTTAGAGAAATAAGGTTATGACAGTCAAAATTGTTGGTTTTTAGTTACCCCATGTTTGAGCAAAACCCCTCCATACTGTTTTAGTTAGATTTTTTAAGACATTCACTCAAGTTGGAGTATATTTCACAAGGTAAAATCTTCCGTTGCACCTGATAACTGGTGGCACTAGACTGCCGGAAGTTGTTATAAATGTTTAAAAACAATGTGTCTTAAAGTGTAAATAGGAGGGGGCACGTAAAGCTATCCTGAAAACCATTTTCTAACAAAAGTATAAGATAATTGCCAATAATTGTATTTCTGCTACCTGGTACTATTTTGCCATTCAAAGTCACGTAGCTTTAGAAACAGCTGTCAAGATCAAACATGATATGCATCATTTATATTTAGATATTTTCTTCCTCAAGAAGGCTATTCAACTCTCCCAATATGTCTATTAATACACTCACTATTGTTTGACAATTGTAGTCCACCATTTTGACTTTGCCCTTCAAGGTCAAACAGGAAACATGCACCCTTGTTAAAAAGCTGGCTACCTAAGTTACATTGTAACCGGACTCTTTTGTACCTTGTTTGTATCAGCATTCCTCTGCCTGCTTCACCATATTGTATAGCACTGCTACAATCCAAAACACTTTCAAGGTGGAGCACATAACAGACTTGATGCCATTTTTAACACAGCAGAAATAGACTCACTTCAGAAGACATGGCGGACGGGACCAGGATATGCCTCTTCACCATGCTGGTGGTGCTGCAAGTGGTTACATTATCTGCACAAAGTATGTATACACCAACCCAAACAGGTGTCTAATGAATTTACGCCAACAATGTAACTGTTGTTGCCCTCACATGACTACACTTTGCCTGTGTTTTTTGTTTGTAAAATGGGTTCAACATATAAAGGTGTAATCTTGTACTAGTGATTTCATTGTTTACATAATCCCCCTCAGACCCATGCGAGAGTCCGGTGTTTACAAATGGGATGGTGTTTGAAGCTATCCCGGAGAACAGTCCAGAAAGTAAGTCACCATCTATCCCATGTTACGCCTTGGGAACAACTTTGAATCAAGGAAAATAGTAAATATAGGAGCTATAATTGGGGTACCCGAAACGAGGATTAGCACGACGTGAAGTTCCTCAAAACACGACAATCGACACGAAACGTGCCATTTCTCAAACGCCGCTATCTTTGCACGGGTGCGGAGTTACTGCCGCGTGACGGTAACCACAGGCGTGTAAAAATATAGACAGTGTCATAGATACCTTTCTTCCTTAACCTACTCCATGCTGCCTAGCTATAACCCTGTATCCAATACAAATTTCTTGCCAAAATGCTTAGCAGGCTGAACTTCAATGAATTTGCAGACATCTTTAAACACTAACATTGGCATCATAGCATTAATATTACTGAAAAAACAACATTAGATCAAAATGAATATTCTAGATCTGTAAGATGTAAATACTACTGTATCAACGTTACCGATATGTGTTTGAGTAGGTAGGGTAGCCTTTGCTGCATGACAATTGTAGTTTGGACTACTTACAGTCTAAGCAGGTAGGTAGTCTAGAAACCTTAAAAATACCAGTTCTGATTGTAGACACAACCATTGTGGCGAACATGTCGTTCGCGGGAACAGCAGTAGGCCCTGGCCAGACCATCGAGCTGACTCTCCAGGACTCCAGCGACAAGGACTGGGGTCTGCTGGTAGAGGAGCTTCAGCAGCTCAGGCTACGACTTGCGGGGAAGGTCTTGGATAGAGATGTAAGTGTTGACTTTATCAATCCTTGGTGAGGCCACACCAATTTAATTTCTTGGTTCACGGATTTTTTCATAAAAAATATGGAGCGAGAGGGCGAAATAAAAATAAAAATAAAAATTGTAAAATGGTTGGGGTAAAGGTAACGACTAATCCAAAACATAAAGAAAAAAAGTTTTCAGCTTGAAAAAAGTACAAAAACACTATTATTGTACAGTAACAGCACCTGTACCCACACTTTAAGGAGCTTATAATATAAAGGCCAATTTACTACACCAGAAAGTTGGTGATTGGCTTCATTAATGGTGAAAATTTGCTGAGTGGTAATTTTTATTTTTATTTTTTTTCTCCAAAAAATAGGAGCGAGCGAATCCGTGAACCAAGAAATTAAATTGGTGTGGCCTGAGGATATTATAGAATACAACATGGTGTATTCCGTATTACCCGGATACCAGCTTGACTGCGGGTCAGATTGCCAGAAGGCGATCCAACCTGCGTTAGGGCTGGTACCGAGGTTAATTAGTTTTAACCTGTTATACAGTTGTCCAGAACTACCGTTTTGTTTTAATAGGGGGTTGCCGGCATTCGAGATCTTAGATTCGTCGTTAGGTGCAAGACTATAGCAACAGATGCAATGGTGAGTGTCCTTGAATGTTCTTTGAAAGATAGAGTGCACATTGTTATGTTTCTATCCTTGAAATTATCATCACTCTCCAAATATGAAAGTCCACACGGTCCTACATCAGAGCTTGCATTGATTCTATATGGTGATTGTTTATCATCACATGGCTATGGCAACTATCCTACAGGTGGACAACAGTATCATAGCAACAGTTCTGGACCTGAATGACAACACACCGAGTTTCGTCGGGGCACCATACAGCCAGGAGGTCATCGAGGTAAGGAATAGAGAAAGCAATCTTCTTTTCCGATACGAAATGTTTCCTTCTCCTAAATAGTATATCTCCGACATGTACACTGTATGTATGCCAAAGATTAAAACAGTAAGATATCAAATGTAGATTACTCAGGAAATATCCCACTCTAGCTGAAAAGTGATGTACTTTGTTTCTGTATACTATTATTATTATTATTATTATCATATTTATTGATAATAAAAGCAGTTCATTACACTGGGTCAGTCAATTTTGTTTTTCTGTATACTACACCTAATATACAAATTGTCTTGGTTTTTGTTGTGCCCCCATGTATTTTCATCTTTTGTAGATTTATTTGTATCAGATTCTCTTTCTGAATAAACCAGTAGAGACCAAAAAAAGGCAATAACACCATTGTTCATCCAGCTGACTCCCGTTGGGTCCACCATTTTCCGGAGATTGACAACTGAGGACCCAGACAGCAATGAGAATGGCAAGGTGTCATATCAGATTGAGGTATGAACTTAAATAGAAGTGCAGTTGAATGAAAATGCAACAGGGCCCAGTTTTATAACTTAAATGAGACTATCATTCAACTGGTTATTAAAAAAGCTGACAAGTATAGAACATTCAGGTTCAAGTGTTTTAATAGAAGAGAAAACCTCAGCCATAAATTTGTTTCCTGTATGTAAAGAACTTGTGAACATTGGTTACAAAGGAAAAAAAAATCTGAGACTGCACATTTCTTTATTTTGATTTTCAGGGACAGAGTGACTATTTCGAGATTCCGCTACCGTCAACAGGTGACATTGTTTTAAAGAAGTCTTTGGACTATGAAGGTTTCCAACCCGGCGAGGAGAAGAAATATCTCATCCCCATCGTAGCACATGTAAGCATGAAATCCTTCTCATGAACGGTTTCAGAACATTTTGGAATGTTTCCACTTTTTCTTGATGTTCCACTTTTCCTAATGTTTCCCAAATGGAAAACATATTGTCTTTCTCTGTCATGAACCAATCAGAGCTTAGAACTGCCGGTCGCATCAGCATAGTAGCTATTACAGCAAATATGAATGAAATATTGCATGTTACAAAAAATATGAAGTCTTTTTGGCAACGCCTCAGGGGTGAGCCTATCATGGAATAGTATTGTGTGTGAGTACTGAGTAGCTTGACAAAAGGCAAATTACTGGGAAGGAAACATCCTGCACTTTGTCGAAAATGTGCCTTCTAGTCTTTTACTGTCTTGCCCCTGATTGATACAGTCATGTACATTAGAAATTAATGTCCTTTCTCAGGATTTGGCGGCAAACTTGAGCCTGCGCAAGTCCTCCACCACAACTGTGACCATCATTGTGACAGATGGAGACGACCAGGCAGTCCAGTTTCTCCCGTGCATTCAGCAGGGAGACATCTGTGGCAGTCCGCTGTACGTCTCGTCTGTCATGGAGAATACAGAACCGGTAAAGATTCTTTATACGCTAGTCATATACTGGATAACTACAGAGTAAGGTTAGGGTTAAGGTACAGATTTTCCATCATGGAGAACAAAGAACAAATAAGGAGTCTTAACTTACCGGCAAACTGGTAAGAAATTGAATATTATAACAATTACAAAAGAGCAAGAGTCTGGGACAAAATGATGAGCTGCTGAATATGTTTCCGTGCCATGTTGTAAACTTTCCATCACAAGAACTCAAGTCAGACACAAAATGCCAGTGAATGTTTAAAAAAAGAAGTCTTTTTCATAATTTTATAATTGTTCAAATCGAAAGAAACTGATGAAACTGCTGCTGCTGGTGTTCATTCTAGGACATGCTGGGCTTTGACAATAACAATACATGTATGTGTTTGTTGCAGCTAAACCAGCCCCTGACCTTTGACCCTGCACCTGTATTTGCCATAGACCTTGACACAGGTGTCCAGGGACCTCCTGGCATAGTCTACAGTTTCTTAGCAGGTAGGTGTCTTTCTTCAAGATTTTTCAAAGTCAAAATGGGTGCTATGTGCTTTATGTGGGTTTTCATCTCATATATTGTCATACTGCAATCAGTTTAGGCATTCTTGGTTAGCTTCATGAAGGTCTTGAATGCTGACATTTGGACCCACTTCCCTGAGGTTCCTGACATGCTCCCTGTAAGGTCAGAGTTCAAGGTTACTCCAAGGTAAACAAGAAAAGAAATTTAGCTTAATATGACACTTGCCTGATACATTGTGTTTTAGTCTGAAAAAAAAAATGGTGTAGTTTAGGCATTCTTAATACATGGCAGTAGCAGTTAAATACTTGATTATATGTCATCTTACTAAAGCTCAACTTAAGACAGACCTTTTCACTTTGTCAGGCTCCCCAAGTGATTTCCGGGACTACTTTGACATAGACGGGCCAACAGGGAACATCTCACTGAAACGACCCGTGGAGAGGACACAAGTAGAGGAGTTCATCATCACCATCAAGGTCATTCATCGTTTGCATTTTTCAATACCAAGATAAACTAGAGATGAGATATTGAGCATCTATTTGCAAAATTTTGAATGACTAATAAGATTTCATTTTTACTCATTCATTTTCAATACACTTAACCAGAATGATAAATTTTCAAATTTATCAGAAGTTTCAGACAGGCTGTCTTTCATAAGTTTTGCATCAAGACTTGTCAGTCTTTCATCAGGGACTTTTATCGGTCCAGTAACTATTGAAGGGCTGCATATATATGCTTTCTGAAACATCTGACCATGTACCTTTTGTATTGGGAATGAATGAATGTCTAACCTTTGCCTACATTCCTTGCTACATCCATCCATCCATCCATCCATCCATCCAGGCAGAGCAGGATGACAACCCCTTACGGTACGCCACAGCAGACGTGAAGATTGGTGTAGAGGACGACGACGTCAACAAGCCTTACTTCTTCATCTCCACTGGGGAGTCGCAGTTCAAAGGTTATGTGCGAGAGTTCACAGGTCAAGCCGTCATCGTCTTCAAATATGACGAGTCACCTCTGCTGCTAGAGGTCAGGGATGACGACTTCACTGACGTAAGTGGCAGTACTTTTGATTGGATCATGGCCATGTGCTCACAATGAAGCATGGAGTTGATATAAGCAAGCTTGTCATATTGAAACTACTGGAAAATAAATAATCATCCTGTAAAAGCACTATTTTTAAAACAACATTTTACATTAAAATTTTGGATATAGGCCACTTTGTATGTTAACTGATTCATGCTATGTAAAGATACATGTATCATCACCAAAAGTTAGGCATTAACTTCTTTGACCTTATCCTTGTTAGTGTGGGGTTGTGTGGTGTAACTGCAGGGCATTTGGCTGAGGACCCAGAGCTCTGAATCCTGTAATGATCTAGTGCCCTTGGGAAAGGCACTTTACATGACTTTCCTCACCCCACCCAGGTGTAAAAATGGGTACCTGACTCCATTTGGAAAGGTTAAAAGGCGGTGGGAGGACAGAGTTGGGCTCCGCCTCCCAATATGTGCCCTGCATGGACACAGTGGATAACGACCCTCGGGCTTTAGAAAGGTTAATAATAGTGTATCTTTACTTCCTTGATGAGTATCTCCATGTATTCTACCATTTACAGAAGGTAGTTCCTAAGGGAGCCATTCGCTACGAGCTGACAGACACTAGCGGCAGATTCGAAATTACACATACGGGCTATCTCCTCGTGGACGCCAACCAGTTGGACATAGACATTCAGAGGGAGTACCGGATGACAGTGAGCAACTTAAAATCAATGTGCTTTGATTTACATACATCATGATGATGCACATCATAGACTTTATTCAAATGTTTTATCACAGTTTTGTATTCTATACATTGTAATGTAAGAATATGCAGGCCATGGCTATAACACACAATGCACTGTCATTCTCATAGTTACATAAACTCACCCTCACACTCAGGGTGACAATCACGGCAAAGCCTATGATATCACCCCTGACAACTCAGCCACAGTATTCGGTTATTAGGGGTGCCTTGCTTATGAATATTAGTGAGCTTGCCTGATTTGTCGCAGGCCAATCAGCGACCGGATTGCAAGTTTCGAACAAACAGCGTACGCATGTTACGGCGCGGCGTGCATAAAGATCTGTTTATCTTTGCGTGACGGTAATTTTTTTTTTTCATATGCTA
>NC_049979.1:3066970-3101201 GCF_000003815.2 Branchiostoma floridae
GTTGTCAGGGGTGATATCATAGGCTTTGCCCGTGATTGTCAACCCTGAGTGTGAGGATGCATAAACTTTGATAAAAGTATTCTTCTGAAGTGCTGATACATGTAGAATGCATGTCTATTGCAGGTGAGAGCTATAGAGACAACAACATTTCAGAAGCTATCTACCGACGACGCGACTGTAGTCGTCACTGTCCTCAATGGTACAGGTATAAAGTCAGTCTAATAGCCTGCTTCTGTGTAAGGATAGACGCAGAACAATATTGTTTCCAACTGTGTACATATTCCTGACAGGTCAATGACATATCTCCATTGTTGTTTATCCTTATAAATTACTACTACATGATTATGAAGATGCTTGAAAACTATGATGATCTTCCCAATTATCTAAGTTAATTGAAATGTTATTATACGTGTAAATGTATACTAAGTATATATATATATGTAGTTGTATATATATATGTAGTTTGTTGACTAAACTGCTGCAATACATAAATCTAACCAACCTGCTACAATGCTTACCTCACAAGTCACACAACCTCTCATTTCTAGGTTGACTTTGACTTCTACACTTCCATTCATACTACACTTTCATTCACCTAGAGTCCCATCCTCATCAAGAGGGTCAGGGACCATGGTTGCATTACTTTGGGTTAAAATAGCAATGATCAAATCTTTCAGCCGAGGGGCCTTATCAAGGAGGTTCTACCGGCCATGTATCCATTGCTGGTTAGTAACTTATCAATCTATGTCACAAAATTTACAGGTAGATTTTGTGTTGTGCAATCACAAAATACTTAACTGGAATTGGAGGAACAACTTCTGCCTCATGAATTTCTAGTATGAGCCTTATATTGTCATCACCATGCTGAAATATTCCTATTTTTCAATGCTGTTCCCCCTTAAAACTTTTTCAGAAAAACATTACACATCATCAAAACGGCTGCAAATTTTAAGATCAGTCAGTTTGTCCTCTGTGTGTTTTATCCCATGACAATACATGTATTAATCTTCTATAGCTGTATGTAGTTTAGCAGTTTTTTTTTTGTTTTTTTTTTGTTTTTAATCAGGTTCGTAGGGCCTGATGTTACCATCATGAAGATGAAGAGCAGCCCATAGCGATAACTGTAGCAGCATCTCTTCTCCCTAAGTCAGAAACATCAAGCTTAGGCAAGCTTGACTTCACTGACTCAATAAGCGAAGCTGGGGTTATTGCCATTACATGTATGTTGTATCCTATACAGATGCTGAGCAATTAAGTTCATTCATTTATTCTCCCCAGCAATGGCCAGTGTTGGTGTTGTTGCAGCACTCCTGCTGATCGGGCTTGTTGCAGCAGTGACTTATATTGTTGTTTCAAAAAGAAAGTAAGTAGTACAAGTTTCTTATTCATCTTTTTAGAAGGAATAAGGTTGCTCACAATAGGCCATAGTACAAGCAAGATGTACAAATCTACATGTATAAAACTGCTATCTTTGAGAGTCGTTAGACATAAACGGATATTAAGAACTTCTCTATCATGGGCCATTGATTTAAAATAGGAGCCACACCCTACTCTCCAAGCAGAGGTTGGTGGGAAAAATCGTGACCTTTTCCAACCTCTGCTTGGAGAGTACCACACCCAACCTATGGGGAACCCCCTCTATTTGGTTCCTAAAGTAAAGGGAAATCCACTTTCTTCAGCACATGAGGGGAAATGGTGCTCTCCAAGCAGAGGTCAGCTACTTGTATCTGACAGAAGAAGATGGCATATATGGAAAAGTGGCTAAGGTAAAGGTAATATGGTGTTTGTGGGCCAAACTAGTGCTCCAAACTGCCAATAAAGTGGCAATGAAGATAGCTCTAAAATCAACATGTATATGTAAGGAGGACTTTTTTGTATATCATGTGTGAGGTATCTCTTCAGTATACAAAATGGAGGACCTAAGTCTAAGTAAACCAAACTTTAATTTTCTTTTAGAGATGGTACACCTCGAGCTTCGAAGACAGCTGAACACCGTCGTAACCCGGGCACTACATGTAGATCAGTCCCAACATTTGACAATCAAGCCTTTGATGAAGTTGGCAACGGCAACATCACAAATCAACGTCAGGCCATATCAGCTGATACTGATAGTGAGTATGCTGTTCCTGTTGTGGAAAGGAATGGCCACATGGAAGAGGGAGCCTACCAGCCACTGGACCCAAATACTCGAATAAACAGCGACTATCAGAAACTAGAGAGAGGCACGATTACTCAAGACAGTTCGTTCGACGACACGTACTACACAGACACTAGAACAAACCGCTCGAGCGATGACGGCACTTACCTTGAAGTTATGTGATTACAACACCACCAAATGCCAGGGTCAGTCTTATGGGACCAGCCCACATGGGGAACACAAGTTTCTGGGTGTCTGCAGTGAGAGGGGAGCCTATAACATAGACCTTGGACCCACGCATGCACGCTTGAGAAAGGAAACAAAGAATACCAGAAACTGTGAGCAGCCTTAGATTAATGTGACATAGACCATTAAGGGTGACAACATTTTTCCATGTTGACTTTTCTTGGGCTTACGGTAGCACTATACTATTATTACCTTCACCAAGGCTATATTTTCTGTTTGTTGTGTGTTTTGTGTCATGTCTGTTGAGTTTGTGAGTTCTTAACATGCTACGGTTGATATTTTTGAGTGATAGATAACTCTAAGACTTGTATTGCTTGTATAATATAGTAGTAGCCTAGCCTCCCACCAGAACAACTAGATTTCATACACACATGCTATTGATCTTTTCACCGTGTCTTCAAATAGATATGTATGAATGTTCAAGACAAATACAGGGCAGTAGCATAGTTCATGGAAGATGCTAAATTTCACTATGTTCTGCTTCATCTTTGTATGAAATGTATTTTGTTGATGACAAGCTACATTAGCTATATCAGTACTGTTGATGACTGTATCTATATTTTCTTACCTTAAGTATATTCAGTGATTATCTCTATCGAGAAATGATGTATCTTTGAAGGAACTTAGACAAACAAAATACCAGTAGGATATCATTTATTCTTCTTTCAATTTTGCATACATTAACATTGAACTTAATGTGCTTCAGATATTGTGCTTTCTACTTGGGATTGGCTTTGTATTAAAGGTTTCCCTTCAGACATGTTATTTTCCGTCTTTGCAATGATAACAAGGGCATTTCTTCAGGGATAAAAAAACAATGTTGACCCTTAAATCCTATAACAAAAGCTGTCCATGGCGCAGACAAGATGTCAACAACCAGAAAATGAAAACAAGACGGTGCTACGATGAGGTCATTGAAACATTTGATATGTGACCTTGTGATATAGAAGTGGACTGGTGGCCGAGCATATCTTGTAAATACGGTGTATTCCGTATCACCCGAGGTACCAGCTCGACAGCGGGAAGGATCGCCTGAAGGCCGGAGGGTGATCCGACCCGCGGGAGGGCTGAGACCGAGGGTGATGCGGAATACACTGTGTTATATTTTATCTATGTCATACCCACCTGTCAGGAGAAAACACGTTTTGATGCAAAATGCACCAGAAGATGAGAAAATGTTGTGTCCTCAAACAAAAGATTGTAACAACTGCAATTCTAACGTTCGAATCCGGTATTCGAATTTTCAACCGTGCCGTATTCGGCCCGTTGAAAATAGTTTGATTTACTCCAAGGAAGCCAGTGTGATACAACTTAGAACCCATGTGATACAGAAAGTTATCGAACGTTTTTGAGGCCCAGGTATGACATAAATAAAATTATTCTATCAGACTTAGTACTGATATACATCCAGTACTGACCCAACTGCACGTTGCTCAACTTCCGAGATCAAGGGATTGGGTGTATCAAAGGTAGTTATAGACTCACACAATGAAGCATGAACCAAGACAAACAGAATACCCTCAGAATATCATTTATTCTCCTTTCACTTTTGTATACGTTTACAATTAGCTTAATTAAATGTGCTTATTTGAATTTACTTACAATGAGCTAGACAGTTGTTACATGTTAATTGATGTGCGGACACATAAAACACAACCAAACGTTTGCCTTGTGTCCTCTCAAAACATTCCATATTAACACAACCTAACTCTCCTTTTCAAGCTAATTTTTTTTTTTCAGTCCAATTGCAAACCTTGCTCCATCTGAACTGAAATGATAATAAGGAGGATAGGGCTTATACTCCAATATCTGTAGATGAACCAACCTGATGAAACTATACAGAGATTTATTATGCTTCATTTCACTGCTGATCATACTAGAGGTTACGGCCAATACCGGTACTTAATTCATTTTTTGGTGTCATAAAGTGGCGTAATGCAACTTCTTGTAGCAAAGTGGCATTGCTGCAAGTTCATTCCCAAAGGCTTATTTAGTAATTGCAAGTACAAGGTAGAAACATACATAAGAGAAATATATATGACAATGGATAGTAAGTTTCATAGGCATCTGAAAAATTGCAGGTCTGATTGTATTGGAAAGAAAGTCACCTTCACATGATCAATTCAGATATAGTAAGGCCATGTTCATTTGATTACATGGATGACATCTGTGTGGGCATCAGTTTTTGAATGTTTCCAAAAAAAGTTTTCAACCATACTGCAAAGCCAGTGTAAAATGAGAAAATGTGTGCCATAGACATCGGAAAACGTAAAATGCGTAATATTACTTAGTCATGGAATAATAATTAAGATCCATAAAAAAGTCATAGAATGCTAATGTCGATTTTAATGTTAAAAATGTGGAAGAAAAAATATTGAAAATCTGTATATTCAGCCAATTGTTTAAACCTTCCTGGCTATATTTCATGATATAGGAAACTTCTTTTGGCCAAACCTTTTTTTGTTTTATTTGAATCCTTGCATCAGTTTTGGGGTACTCAGAGGATGTCATCTATATAATTCATAATCATATCAACATGGCCTAACTTGTACCTTTACAGCACCCAACTTTCTTAAACTGTGCATTTGGAGGGACTACAGATAATAAGATATCCACACAACCTTCGTGTATACTACAGAGAATAATAATTTTCCCTTCACAACGATACAACTCCGTCCATGACTATCAATTCCATTTCTCATAAATAAGAAAAACTCTTGCTTTAAGCTATCAAAGTATCACATTCATAAAGAAGTCTCCTTTCAGGACTTAAAACTACCAATATACAGGCCTGTGCCCTATTCTTCACATCAGTAACTTCCTGACTTTGCCAGGTTATCAGGACACTACATAGTGTTTGGAAGCTGGGCATATTAGTTTTCCCAACAAATTTCATCTTTATGATGATGTCTGAGGAGAAAATCTCAGCGACGACAAATCAAATTGCTGAGGCCCATGCTACTCCTCTTTGCCCTCCTTTCTCTTTCACAACTACCAGAAGGAAAGCTTTGTCTTTGAAACAGTAGCGAGGTAGACATCATTATTTCTTTAATTACGTGTAATACACACATTTGTGCTATCAGCAAACTGGTACCATCTTCTTGCACAATTCTCGAACACCAAGAGACAAAGGCCCAATCTACACACAGTTTTTACCGATATCTGTGGAGATGTCGGGAGGGATCTAGAACGTAGGGGGCCGGACACCCATGGCGCTTGCAGTCATAAACATATAGCGCAATTTTCCAAATGGCGTTATATGCTAATGAGCCTTCCCAAAGTCGGGAAGCATCTACACGCGTGCGAAGCTGTTGGGGACCCCTGCTAAGCTATCGGTAAGGTATCGTACGAATGGCCCGGACCTTTCGGGAGAAATTTTCCCGATATCGTAATGGCGATATAGTAGTTCCATCTAGACGATGAAAAAAAGCTGTCGGCGAGAGGTTGTAGGCTCACCGATATCGGGAAAAACTGTGTGTAGATCGTGCCTTAACTGCAAGTCAACTACAGTAGTCTCCTACCTCTTTACCCTATCACATCCTGATTACACACAACTTCCCTGGAGCTGTTCAAAAACAGAGGACATTTTGTGCAAGGTAAAAGATACTCCAGCAAGTTAATACATGACGTTTACAAAATCTACTAAGTTGCGCGTGTAATCGCGGATCTTTTTACCTGCATGGCTAATCTTCATCAACGTAACTGAGAACAATACACGAATGTTAATATGGCACAGAGAGGCAGCATTCTGGATATTTCGTTTAGTATACAAGTACACCAAGTGGTGAAATTAGGCTAGCCCTGGGGTCTCTATACACCACACCCCTTCCAACAAACTAGTTTTGTAGACGATCATATATGTACATAAATTGTGCACAGAGACATTAGATTTCACTGTAGCTTTCCCATGTGAGAGGAGATCCCCAGATTGCAGTTGCAGTTAAAAACTCACACTGGGACTCGAAACGTATTCCTGCTACCTGCATTCTGTAATTCACAAAAGCAAGACTCAATCATCTCATACATGTAATTACCCTGGAAAATTGACAGCTGTTTAAATGGATTTTTTTCCCTGCAATCTCAAAGCTGCAAATTGTAGGTTTGTATTTTGAGCAATGTCAACTTGGATTGTGGGAAGTCTAGTAGTACACCACTCAGTTTGTACTGGTTCAGTATAAGAGCACACTTCTTTCATACCTGTATCCTGTATAGTCGATGTGACTACCCTTCAGTGTAACACACCAGCTTCTGTATCTGAGCATGTACAAACGTACATGTATAGCCAGTATAACCACGTGCACCCTTCGATGTAAGTTATCCGCTTCTGTATCTATGTCTAGATATCTGCTGGTATAATTGCCCTTCAGCATAACACATCAGCTTTGCACATGGCGCAGTAGTAGACTCTACCAGGCTTCGTGGATCGGTGGTCTAGTTGTCGAAATTGGACAAATAGAATCTATAGTACGCTAGGGGAGTTAGCCGGCCAGAAGAGTACGTTTCCTCACCACGAAGACTGTGCGGGGTCGCTACGTTCTTTGAAGTCCACTAATCGCTATCTAATAGGTGCAAAATGGTTTATTACTTTCCGACTCGCCCGTGACGGGTCTTGACTGCAGCGGCCGGGACTTCTCACGGGGACCGGCAAAACATTTTGTTTACAAGCCATCCCGTCCTGCATCAAACGTTTGGTATCGTCATAAGCCCTCGGGTCGGCCATTGCATCCCAAAATGAGTCCTTTTTGCCTCCAAACTTCACCAAAAAGGTACAGCTTGGCCACACTCAACAGGGAAAAAATGCGATCTCTTTTCGCGACCGACTGCTGCAGATTGACCGCACAGGAATTTACCTACAGCGTAAACTGTTATCATGTTACATTTCATCGCAAAATTAACCTCACTCTAGCCTACATTGTTTCAAAAGCATTTATGTTTTAGCAAAAAACGCCGTCCAAAACATCATTTTTGCCGCGTTTTGTTGTCGATCCCAGTTTGACCTTGTTTGACTTTGAGCTGTTTCCCACTGGGCACTGGCCGATTTATGACTTAAATTATCTCCAGCGCTGGGCTACTTCCTTTGTACAAATAACGGGGGGATTAATTCTCTGTCGTTTGTTCTTAGCGACCCCGCACAGGCTTCGTAGTGAGGATAATGATTCCACCGATCCACGGAGCCTGGTAGAGGCTAGCGCAGTAGCAGCTGGTTACATGTACACATGTATATTACAGCTGTCACACCTAACCTTTGCACAAACAACCCCATGGGACACATAAAACTGGAAACTTTTGCCATTGCTTTCTTTTCATTCTTGACAAACCTACCCACACAGTAGGTGACGAAATGTCCACATTGCTCGTAATCATATTTAGCAAGTCAATTAGATGAACAATCCAAAATAACACAGCTGTCCCTATGGAAGACTGGCTATCAGATATCGCTTCCTTTACTGCACTATTTCGATTATGGCAGGGTTGTACAACCAATCACAGATGCTGTTACAAAGATAACTGCCCAATGGCATGACACCTTGCAAACTGACTTAGGGAAAGAGTCTCAGAGCGAACAATCCTCAAAGGAATGTTAAACTTCTGATTAACATCTTTAGCCGAAAGTTGTTTGGGCAAACAAACAAAAATATTTACCCCTTCTTCTTATGAAATTCTTTGGTTTCTCTTGATATTTTGCCTGATGGTTCAAATGTCACCACTGTTTGTTTCAAAGCTTGTGATGAACTATCTTTACTCTAGCACATTTTTGACACCTGTGTTGTTACGGAAAGTTCTATAGGGCATATGTCACCATTGAGTTGACCGTAGAGGGCTTAGACTGAGAATATGATTACAGCAATAGCTAAAATCCTTGAAAATCCTACCTTTCCTTGAAAATTTTGGCCCAATCTGGATACTTTTGGCTTAGAAGGAACAAGTAGGGTCTACGACACTTCCCCATTTCGGTCACAATTTCTTCAGTTCAGCAATTTAGTTGGTTTAAGGACAGATTTGAGCTGTTGGGTCCTGGTGGATACAGAAGAAAACCAAAGGTGATGTTTCTTTCATATATAGTGAGCTTTTCTCAGAGTTTGAGCTGGTTGACGCAATTTTCTTTGGTTAATTGTTAAAAAGAAAACACTTGTGACTTTCTGATGGAGGAGAATTCTAAAGATTGAAATTTGTGTCAATAATTTCATGCAGGGCTGTTGTAGGGTAATTCAACATGCTTTCCAATGGCAGGTGTCTGCCCTTCAAGTAGTGGTGACAGTGGTGTTTATAATAATATAAACCTACAGGAGTAAATATCATCACATCGTTAACTTTATCACCTGGAGCACTTGGGATTAATCAATTATCTTACGCCTAACTACAAGGTGCTAATGCTGTGTGATATAATATAATATAAGCCTGTCATGAAGTTTGCCGAGAACGTGTAACAGTGATGCCCCCTGGCTGTCACCCCAGGCACTGCATCCAGCTGGAGAGCTATAGGTGTGAACAAAATGGACAACAGTGTCAGGACTCGACCCTGTATGGGGAAACAGTGTTGTCATGACGACAACTACGACTGTCTGCCATCGCCACATCCGGTTTGCGTGTCAGTGAATCGTAGCTCCAGCTTGCACATTGTCCTGTTCTACATTGTATATCAGCCAGCTTTCAAACATTCTTTTGTGTTACTATTCTTAGAGCTTTGGACACTTAAGTCTGTTTATCTCAGATAGTGAAAGTTGGAAGATTTCTTATTGTTTGACAATGCTGAAGCTACAATTCACTGAAATACAAATAGGACACAATTCATTGGTGAAAGATCATGTGACTAAATGCTACCTAATGCTCTGCAACCAACCAGAAAATAAAAGCAAGCAAGAAGAGCTGAGATGGTATAAACAAATAATAAACAAACAATAAAGCAACACGGGGAGGAAAAACGAAAGATGCTTGTTTACTTAATTTTTCTTAAATTTAATCTCATAATCAATTCAGACTTGGGACCAAAAAGCTTCCTTATGCTTCGGTCTAATATGGCAACTCCGGTTACATGTAGTTTAGGGACAGTCTTTCTAGCCCCATAGCTGGGCCCCTACATTTTTTTAAAACTCACAATTAAATTCATCCTGGGACCTGGCCGCAAATGGAAGCCATGACCTACTCATCAAAAAAATGTGCGGTACCCCCCCGTATCTGTTAGTCCCCCGGGATAAATTTTTGGACATCGGAGCCTGGCCGTGGTTACAACCCTAGAGGGCACTGGTGCAAATTGGACCGCAGTATAACTGTATAGGCTGTAGCAATAGCTGGGAGCAGGTTAGACACCAAGCGTTGATGGCAAAATGAAAGCAAGAGGGTTGGCAGCCAGTATCAGTAGTGGCTACATTCATATAGTTAGCAAGTGTGTATGGTAAGGGTAAAGGAGGCAAGCCATTGCTACTAACTACCATACAAGCCAGTGTTTGGGGGGGGGGGGGGCTGTGACATGTATGCAGAGAGCAAGCAAAATTAGAGCAACAACTTGAAGACAAAACAGGCAAGAAAGCACCACTGGGGGGTAAAGGAGGCCATTTACATAAGAGCACACAGTGTTCTCACCAGGATTTTTTCTCAGCGTCAGGGCAGGGGTCCGGGGGCCGCCGAAGGGGCAGAGCCCCGGTTGGGGGGACCCAGGGGGGCGAAGCTCTTGCATTTTAGGCTATTCAGAAGGCTTATTGTATCAGTTTTTAGGGGCATATATACGATAATTGTAGCAGTTTGACGTAACGATACTTTGAGTCAAAGCATCAAAGACAACTAAAAACTCATAAACAACATACTTTACTCAGCTCAACAGTACTTTAATAAATATTGTCCGGTTTGCCACCAACTTTATCTAGATAAACAACTTTGACAGTCTCTGTTTTCATCGTATTTTTTTTCATCGTAAACAGAACAAAACACGCAGAAACATGTGCTCGGCACGGCCCAGGGAGTCCCCGGCCGACTTTCAAGTTCGCGATCGGCGGACGAATAATGCGTTCACATAAGAGGTGTTGGACGTAAAAACAACAAGAATACCTTTGCTTCCTTTTGATATGAGTTTTGGGCCCGCAAAATCTCCAAAACGGCAGAAATTTTCGGGGTAAAATACGGTAAAATTTGCTCCAAAAATGGCGGTCGCTGCTGTTGTTTATCCTAAAGTCTTTGCCTAAACCAATGAGATCGCTAGTTTCCCCTGACGTCACAGAGACGCATCGATCTCGCGAGAATTTTTTGCGAGATTTTACGATGTTTTCGCCGCCATTAACGCCAGCTGCCTGCATGCATGCAGGCACGATGTTTTTCATCATTTCTCAACGCAAATTTCTCGATCTTTGGAAGGTTTTAGATGATTTACAAGTATACTGCAACATAAAAGGGAATATATACAAGTGCTATTTTTGTGCAAGTCCAAGAAGCGTTTCTTGCCGTTCCGATTTTGACCGGACTTGAACCGAAACTTTTTACAAGTTTTGTGCCGGTTCTCTGTTTACAGTACAGAACGCACGCCGCGCAAGGGGCGGTCCTGGGTGGTGGCTGCGAGATAGCGGTACGCGGGGTGCTGTAAAACACCTCCCTTCGAGCTGAAACTTCCTGAAACAGCGGAGGCGCGTGCTTGGCACGTGCTTTCGTATTTTTACTACGGTATTTTTCCAGTTTTCCCCCATTTTTTGGCCGCTACGCTGGGTGAAAATACAGCGTAGCGGGCTTTTTACAGCGTCATTTTTCCAGCCCACAGCGTATCGGCCCGCTATGCTGAAAAGGCCTGGTGAGAACACTGGCACACCAGCCGACACTTAACAGAGACGGGGGCCGATACTGCCTGCCAGGCATTTATGATTTGTTACTGAGTAACTGAATCATCACTCCTGTAGAAGGTCGACGGAGGTGCGACTGAAAATTCGAGGTAAGCAAATTTTGGCGTTGTATGACAGTGGAAAATCTTCAATAAAGATAGCACCACTTCCAGGTACAGCTTTGCTTGTGTTATACAGAACTACCAGGCTTCATGCCAAAGAACAGCAGTAGCAGCAAGGGAACAATGCACAAGGAGAACATGCACAGCAAAGGATTTTGCAACCTCAACACTGGGCTGAGAATACCTGCAGAGTTCCCATATATTACTGAATAATGAAAAAACTTGGTCATTGCTTAGATTAATGCCCTAAAAATATTACTACTGTTTCATTCACTGAATGGTTACAATCAGGCTTTAAGCCAGGCATGCGTCCAGGCATCCTTTGGATGCACTGTTCGAAAAATAATAAAGAAATTGGACCCACTGAAGAGAGCAGTTTCTCTGACAAGCATAAAATTGATTGGATTGACCAGGGATGCTACTAGGTCCTGGTGTGACCTGTCTGACAGTAAATTTACTGTATTCCACAAAATCTGCACATCGTGTAGTATTTCAAAGTGTTATGAATTTCAAAGTTTTCTTTGCAGCATGGCAAGAAATGAGGACCCCTATGATAAAATCCTAGCTAAAAGCCTGATTCCCATCCACTGCAATCATCAACATCAACTGTACAACATATGCCAAAAAGCAGTTACTCAAGCAACTGGATATGATTTAGGAAACGGTCAGACGTCTCAGATGGTATCCACCATCTTTCGTTAGTGACACTGCTTTTTGGCATATCTTATTACCTGGATGTCTAATCTTCATCGACGCAACAGTACAACACTTACCCACCTCTTCAGGGGTTGCCTATAGAGTTGCGACTTCTCTCCATCGCTCGAGCCCGCTCGTCAGCGTCAAAGTACCAGACAGTTATGGCATATCTACAGAAGAATGGACATCAAAGAGAGAGATCAGAATCTGGGCCCACTGGTGGCTTTTCTTTGCACTGCAGTAGGACTACCAGTTTGGGTTTGGGGCATTCTAGACTACACAAACAGGAAGTGCCACTGCAGGACCAAGGAAAGATGCCAGGGGGCCAATAATCAACCTTGACTATTGTCTTTCCAAGACCTTACTACCTACCATCACACTCCATCCATACCAAGTATTAGGTTCTAGAGCACTCGTTCGATGACAACAGGCCCTCCCACAAGCGGACAGAGGGCTTGTCCGGTGTTGGAATGCCTATTTGAACAATCGCTTGAACCCATTCCTTAATTTGCTCTAGTGCAGGGACCAATCAGCGCCTGCCTCCAAAATTTGGACGATTCCAAACGTTAACGTGGTCCGGGATCCCAGACAGAACAGTAGAGAAACGATATATACAGTGTATAATGAATGTCAGAGCTAGAAGTGACAGTATATAGTATACAATAAACGCCGGAGCGAACTACTTTCCGGATGGTACCCAGGCTAGCACATGTCAGCACGCTGCAGGTATGAAAGAGGGATCTAGACTCGCCTTGTAGCGAAGGCTTCCTGGACCTCGTGCGGATTCCGTCTGTCCGACCAGAAGAACAGCAGCCTGTTGAACCTGGGCTCGATGTCCGCGACCTCGTCCCGACCTTGGGGAAATATCCGCAACAGACCTCCGTTTTTCTGAGGATGCAAATGAAGGAGGCATTGTTACCGTACATGCATAATGTCTCAGATCAAAACATTGTCAACTCATGGCCACACTTTTGTTTCTTTCATTTGCTATAGTATAGTGAGCAACAGCCAGTGGACGTTAGGAAAAGTTATAAAGCCAAACTGGGGCCTTGAGGCTACATTGAAACAGTACCGTCCATTTTTACATAGTCAAGACCCTCTCCCAAGCAACAAACTGTCTTACCCAACCAGCAACCACTTTTTTTCAGTCCCAAAGGAGCATTCACCCTCCACTCACAATCAAAATTTGATTGACAGCAGCTAGCAGCGAGTTTAAACGAGGACCTCTGCTGGCACAGATACCCTGGGTTTCTTTTGTTTGCGTTTGTTATGTCTTGGTAATGTTGGAAACTTAAAAAAATGTCCAAAAAAAGGAAATTGATGAAACAAGCCTGTTTCTTTTGTCTTATTTTCATTCTTCTCTTTCTTTGCAATACAAAGATTACCATACCATGCATCGATCAACCGACCAACTTGTCAGGATCAACCACCTGTCGTCAGCAACCATTTTTGCTCAGTCTCTCTTGAGAGGTTGCTTAGGACAGGTTTGACTGCAGGGCTCAAAATACTTTTTTCTGCATACCTGCGGATTTATGCAAACCACTTAAGTAGCATCAAAAGTTTCCACAAACTTCTCCAAACAGCACTTATCTTTGGCTAACACCTTCAAAATAATTCCTAGTCCTTATAAGTTATACAAGGCTGTCACAACACCAAAGTTACTGCTGAAGCCTGAAGGGGACTGTTCTTCACAATTGTTCCAATTTGAATTTATAGACCGAGATGTCAGGGTGTTGCTGAAACCCTAAAAGGAGCATTTCATTTTCAACACACAACTTACTGTATCTCGATATAAACAGGTTGTGACTTACACATAGTTGACCACGTTGACAGCCATATATAGTACACACCAAAACGGTGTAGGGCTTTACATACGGCATTTAACTAGTAAGGACAAGTTTCAGTTCAGCGTAGGTTTGTTTGTTTAAGGAGGTGTTTACACCCAGGTCAGTTCAGTTCAACTACCAAATAGCACGGCGGGACGCAAATTCTTGTGTCAGGCTTAGGATAATCAATTTCATTGCTGACAACTTGTTTACCAGCAAGACTCTACAAGGCACATGTACATGTAGTCACAAAGTTACCACTCTATCTGCTTTGTAAAACATTGTGCTATTGCAGCTGACAAACATTATTTTCCTCCTACAAATATCCCTCTCTTCTTTTTCTTCCTTTCTTTAATATGGAACAAGCAAAGGAATAATAAATTGTTCCACAGTTCTTGGCTCCAAGCTATTCAAACAAACAAATTCTTGAATCATCAATACTTTTCTTAGCTTTCTACATTGCAGAAAAACACGTCATAAATTGTGGCCTTCGCAAACACATTTTGCCCACTAACCGTGAAATCAAATGCGTTTACATTATACTAGTCAGGGTTCGAAATACACATACTTAATTTGCAATTTGCACATAATTTTCGATATTTGCACGTAAAAATATTCTGAACTTGCAATCTTGTATGTTTAAAATACCTGGCCTATAGTAAAAATACTGAGGAATTAGACACCCAACTCTTAGACAGAACGACATATGGACATCTGTCTTTTTCCTTCCTTGTTTTTGCTGGTAACTTTCTCCGGTAGCTTCACTAGATGTAATCAAAATTCACCAATTCAAGCTAGTGATCCTCATCGCATTCGCCGCCTAGTTATATTTTGCATGTAAATTTTTCAAATTGCACGTAAAATTTTTGCCAACTTGCAATTTTGTATGTAGCAAAAAAAAAGTATTTCGATCCCTGCTAGTGTTGTTGTAGAAGTGTTCATTACAATTTACATGCTTAGTCACCCACTACTGATAGCAAGTCCTGCCCTGTCTCAGTGTCTGTACTGTACTGTATGTCCATAAACGTACACAGGCTTCCTCCCTTATCTGTATGAGCTGGTGGGTTTGGTGGTACATGTAGTCATGATGTCATGGACCCTGTGTTCATCACATGCTTTAGTCACTCAGAAAATTCCAGACGATCCCTGTTTGTGTCATACTCTCCTTTATCTTTTAGAATGTACAAAAATTCCCTTCATATTTCTATATGTAATTTTGTGATGCTGGTACTCCCATATCAAATATGTCCAAGTAGAAGACGCTCTCTCTCTCAAAAACACACACACACACAGAAACACCACACACACAGACACACACACAAACATACACACACACACACACACACATACACATGATACACGCACGCACACACACGCACACACACGCACACACGCACACACACACACACACACACACTCCCTTGGGACTGAATTAAAAAGGACAAAACCCTGAAACAAGCTAAAGCAAGCACTCACCTTCCCAAAACAGTACATACAGATACAGGTGACATAGTAGTATATTCAGACAATAGCTACACAACAGGTGCCAGTCTTACCTGAACGTCCCAGTTCTTGTTGAGGTAATATATACAGGTGACACAGCGACCGTCCCCGTTAGGGTTGTCTACATGTCTCACGTAGCGAGAGCCTCCTCCTGGATAGCAGGCGACCATGGCCTGCAGGAATCAGGACAACATTCACAATCAAAACTTATGCTTTTCTAAGGTATACATACTTTTCTTTCTCTATCTATGTTTTGGTTGTGCTCCTAAGAAAATGTTTCTTGAGAAAGAAATGTGAGCAACTACATGTAAGGAAACTACATGTAAGAAAAAAAATTTATGAAACTATTCACGGAGGTCGGAAGGAACAAGTCCTAAACTGTAACAAACAAAGTGTCCAACTCAGATGAAGTATGTTCCATGTTGATTGAAAGGAACAACATCAGTATAGAAACAGACAGACACTAAATACTGCAGGGCTTGAAATACTTTTTTTCTGCATACATGCACTGGTGCAGGTAACATTGAAAATTACCTGCACCATACAAATTTTACCTGCACCACTCTGAATTTAGGAAGTATGGATTATACTAAAATTGTTCAGGAATTTTCTTTTATATTTTATAGGTGGTAACAGTCAATGCAGCTAATAATAATCCACATACACATACATCATATGACATTTATGTATAAAACCTAGTACATGGACCAGTGCAGGTTAGGGACAGGTAATGTAGACATCAGAAATACCTGCACAGCTCCAATTTTACCTGCACTAATCTGCATTTGCAGGTGGTATTTCGAGCACTGATACTGCATACTACTAGACGACCCCAAGTCCCCAACCCAACAGTGCAGAAATCAGGATACGTTGTTGCAGCTACAAAGTCAGTCCAGCGTTTGCCTTTTAATGCCAACATTGTCCTTGAGGCTTTCTGTCTCTTTTTCTATGTAGGCATAAAGGTTACAGGCCACTAGAGTAGTATGTCTATAACTATAAGCATGTTTGTGTTGCACAGGGTCAGGGAGCAGTCAAGGCCACCTGCACACAGAGCCTGAGTGTCACATTTTCCTGGGAACAAAGACGTTGAACCGATCTATCTTCTTGGTTCTGACAAGGGTGCAGAATGAAAACTGAGGGCTGGAAGGAGCTTTACTCCTCTGCTGATATTGCACTTGACTTGATTGTTTGTTTGTTTGTGCCTTTATGTATGCCAGTTTGTTGTTGTGCATACCAAGAATGTTTCACTTTCCCTCAGAAGTTTCTGTGTGGATAAAATGAAAGTTAAGGTCTTCGTCCAGTTCAGCATTATGTTCCTTTATTTTAGATTTTAATTTTAATCAAAAACAAAATAATATTGGGGGCTGCCTTTGTGTACACAAGTTTGGTATGACTATGACTGCTCCACTGTTATATGCTAGTTGAAAATAAGTGTAGTGGTCGTCAATTTTGTGTAGTGGGCAGAAAAAATAGTGTGGTGGCCACTGCGCCTAGAAATAAAAAGTAAAATGCACTAGCTAGAACCCTAGGCATGCTAGGGATCCAAATCCACTCAGCAAGCAGAGGTTGGAAAAAAGAAAAAGAAAGCCCTACTAATCAAAAAAGCCCAATTAAAAACGCCTAAAAAGTAAAAGATGGCAAAAACTAGCCTTGCCCAATGTCTGCCATTGAAACCCCAAGCCTTTCCATTGTATGTGATCAACACTAACCACAAGACCGGCTTGACTTAGGCCCAATCTGTACACAGGTTTTGTCGATATATGTGGAGATGTCGGGGGGGGGGATCTGGAATGTTGGGGACGGGACACCCGTGGCGCTTGCAGTCATAAACAACTATATTGCCCAATAAGCCCGTGTTATATGCTAATGAGTCCTCCCGAAGTCGGGACACATCTACACTCACACTGAAGTCGTCGGGGACCCCTGCTAAGCTATCGGGCGAATGGGAGAAATTTTCCCGATATCGTTATGGCGATATTGCAGTTCCATCTAGACGCTGAAAAAAAGCTGTCGGCGAGAGGTTGTAGGCTCGCCGATATCGGGAAAAACTGCGTCTAGATCGTGCCTTACCTTAGTTCTGCCGTTTATCTTGCACTTGCCCAGCTTGCTGTCGCACCGCATGATGATGGCGTCCATCCTGGAGACCAGGTGGCCGATCCGCCGGCAGTTCGTCTCCTTCCCCTCAACCCAGGTGATGATGTCCCCGCGGATATTCCTGGGGTTTTAATTAGAGAAATTGATTAATTAACATAATTAAGGCATACAGAAACCATCTGGATTGTTGCTAATTTGTACCTTTGATACCTTTCATACCATCCTCGGGATGAAGGCGACAATCTTCACACTTGCAGAATGTACTTCTCGCTCTCTCAGTTTATCCAGCTTGGTTTTGAAGTCATTAACAGACAATCAGTAAGACTTTCACGAATTTTCACGTTTTTGACATATTAAATTTGTGCAATGTGGATTCAAGTGTCACAAATTATTTGTCCAAGCAATGTTTACGATTTCTAGAATCACAACAACAGTTGCACAATCACAAAACATTGATTTAAAAAGTACAGTGTGCGCACACAGATTACAATAATATTTCGTCATTAGAATAAGGTTATGAGAAGATATTCCACTTATTTAGTGAAGTGACCTGTTGTTGTGCAGTGTGTTCTTGTCAGTCTTCTGGGCTCAAAATACTTTTTTCTGAATATCTGCACTGGAGTATGTAACATTTGAAATTAACCCGCACGAGACAAATTTTACCTGCAGCACTCATAATTTAGGAAGTCTGCACAGTTCCAATTCACCTGCATTAACCTGCATGTGCAAGTGGTACATGTATATTTTCGAGCCCTGGTCTTTAATACCTGGCAGTGTCGGCCGCCGCCTGGTTGACCAGCTGCCCGTCCCTGAACACTCCGTCCTCCCGCAGAGACTTCACCTCCGCCAGGATCGCGTCTCCCGTCGTCTCCTCCAGGAAATTATCCACCACGCAGATCCCGTCAGCGGTCAGCCGCCTCACGATGTAGTCCGCCATCTCCTTCTCCCTTTTCGCGTCCGCCGCGACGTTATTTCTAGCGGGGGCGGTGGAAATCTTTGCACCGTTCACGGCCGGCCTCTCGCCGTCCGCGTTGTTTATGTCCTCCGGTAACATCGCGGAAAAGCTTCTAAAGCTGGTAAAGTCCGGCGACACTGAAGGGATGCCTGTGCCGTTCTGTTTCGCAGTCTTTTCTGATGGCGACTTTGACTGAGAGTTCGCCTGAGTGTCACACGTGCTGTTGCTAATTACGTTGCCGTCCGCTGATGTTACTTGGGGTTGTTGTCTCGCGGTGAGGTCACCAGTAGTACTAGTAGTGCTTTTGCCGTCGCCTTTCTTTGGTTTGGACTTGCAGACGCGCTTGTGCTTCTTCCAGTGCGTTCTCTGATGCTCCTTGCTGCAGTAGTAGGCGGTCCGACAGCCCCCGCACCTCAGCAAGTTCTCCATGGCCCCGCAGAGTTCACAGCCATCGCACGAGTCCGGGTCGGCACGTACGTTCTCACCAGAGGCCGCCATCTTGTCGTGACGTCACGCCTGTTGTTTACAATCACTGCGCCTGCGCCGGAAAACAAACGCACGTGTAAAATGTTTGGCATGGTTTCTGGTTGGCACGTTGGCCAAGTGCTGAACGATGTCAATGTGCTCTGTGCGGCAAAAACTGACGATGTGGCAATGTGCTGTGTGTGGCAGAAACCGCCGATGTGGCAATGTGCTGTGTCAGGTGACAGAAACCGCCACACATAGCACATTGACGAGTCATTGAAACTTCGTGCAGAACTTGGCAAATTTCCGCGCACAAGCTTTTTTTGGCCCCCAGAAGCAAATAGGAGAAGAGGACGTCCATACCTCACGCTAAAGGAGTATTGAAGTATTGTACTAGACTGGTCTATATGATAAGGATCTCATTGAACTGATGAAAGATAGAACACAATGAAACCAAAACTATGTGAATGCTTCAACTTGTTAGTAAATGCATTTAAGTTCGCGGGGATTTAATTTCGCGGAAACGGGAAAAACGACTTTTCGCGGTGGTTTTATTTTCGCGGTAGTACCACAGACTACAGTCTTATACCATAATAGAAAAATGTTCGCGGTGGTTTTTAGTTCGCAGTGAAGTGGTCACCGCGAAAACCGCGAACGTTAACAAGTGGATTAATGTTCGCGGTTTTCGCGGTGACCGCTTTACCGCGAACTTAAAACCACCGCGAACATTTTTTCTATTATGGTATTAGGCTGCAGTCTGTGGTGCTACCTCGAAATTAAATCCACCGCGAAAAGTCCTTTTTCTCGCTACCATGAAATTAAATCCACGCGAACTTAAATGCATTTACAGTATGTATGTATATATGTAAGCTTTTACGAGAGAGGATGAAAGTGAAAGTGGATATGGCTGGAATCGCCGGCCTATGATGTTGACAAGCCCCCGCGCACGTAGACCCACCCCGCCTGGCATCCTGCCAGACTTGGAGGCGCCAGACGCGGATTCGCAACGCGCGAACGTGAACGTAACGTTAACCTTGTAAAATCGGTAACATCATTGTCACCGAATCCTCCACAGGAGTCAGCGAAACGACATCCGCAACAGCGAAACCGCCTGTCTGGATGTGCGGTTTCGCTGTTGGAACTTGGATGTCCCTGCTTAGGAGGATGCGAAACGAAGGACAGGTTCGATTCTGGACCACTTAAATGCTTCCTGCTGTATACATCTGGTGTTCTGGACTTGCTTGGGAAGTGGGTAACGCTAGTTCACCTTTATCCGCGGGTAACCGATATCCGTTGCTTTTAGAAACTGGATATCAAGTCGACGGATGTGTTTTCAAATTGCAATATCTTAAAAATATCACAGTTTGAAACCACCGTTCTTAGACGTGATGTGCCTTAATACCCTGTTTTTGAAAGCAACGGTTATAGATCACCCAGCGGATAAAGGTAAACTAGCGTTACCCGGTAACTAGCGTTACCATCCTAGTAAAAACAACGCTAATGCTTTGGTGGGAAGTTTGGTCACATTTCCAAACCGGAAATTTTGCACCTGAGTGGAGTAAAGAAAAGTAGTGAAAATTGCCTTTCCCAATGGCATAACAATCGGCAGCATGGCAGGAGTAGAACCCAATTAAGACCGATTTCTTGTCTATTAGTGAAATATTGTGATAGCAGCCCTCTATCATAGCCTCCATAACAGGCTCTCTTGGAGGCCGGCATTCAGAAAACGCCAGCAATCAGCGACCGAGTACAAATAGAAATGGCCAGCAAAAGTGTATTATGGGTCCCAAAAAAAGGCCCCAGAGAGCCTGCAATGGAGGCTTCCTCTATCACATTATTTTACTTGTAAGAGATAAAAAGGCTTGTCTATTAGTGAAATAATGTGATAGCACCCCTTTATCACATTATTCTACTAGGAACAGAAAGGATCGGTCTATCCGTGAGAGTATGTGATAGCATTCCTCTATCACATTATTTTACTTGTAAGAGATAGATAGGCTTGTCTATTAGTGAAATAATGTGATAGCACCCCTTTATCACATTATTCTACTAGGAACAGAAAGGATCGGTCTATCCGTGAAAGTATGTGATAGCATTCCTCTATCACATTATTTTACTAGTAAGATACAAAGCCTTGTCTATTAGTGAAATAATGTGATAGCAACCCTCTATCACATTATTCTACTGGGAACAGAAAGGATCGGTTTATTCGTGAAAGTATGTGCCTGATAGCATTCATCTCTCACATTATTTTACTAGTAAGACATACAAAGGCTTGTCTATTAGTGAAATAATGTGATAGCACCCCTTTATCCCATTATATTACTAGTAAGAGAAGTTAAGTATTTTGCTAGTAAGAAAAAGACAGCTACTGGTGAAAACGTGTGATATCATTGTGCCAATCATTTATCGCATGCGAAAGAAGTTAACACGGTTTTCGACAGAAACACATTTTGAATTAAAATAATGTGATAAAATATACAGTGCTTCTGTCTTGGTTCTAGGCCAAACATCCTTCAGTCCCACCACGAGACGCCACTGAGCTGGCCCTATACATACTGACGATGCCTCCAACTGCGAACCCAGTGCGCGGCAAAACAACATGACCTCAGACGACCCGGTACCCTACTCCGATGTTTGACATAACATGACTCCAGGCACGCTTCACCGCAATTCGAAACGATACAACAATAGTAGCTCTGAACTTGTTGTCGTCTCTGTATATGCCGTATCAGATCAGATCTTGACTTGTTGTCAAGATCCGCGCTAGGGCAGAAGAAAACAACGTAGAACAAAACAAAACTGGAAAGAAATGATTATATTTCACGCATCGCCTCCCTGCCATGGCCACATTTTAACCAGTGTTAAGCTTTTAGAACAAACTGTAAACATGCATTTTAGTGAGCTGTGATAAAAGTTTATTGGTCGTGGATTTTGCAAACTGTGATCTGTTGATGCAGTTCATGTGGTATTAAAAATGTAATATGCCAAGCCAAAGAGGAATAAAGCTGCAGAAGTTAGTTTTATCATTTAAGGTAACGTTTAGTTATATACAAGAAAGTTAGTATTTGTAAGATTGCAGAATGTTTACCTTTATTTACATGGCCTAGACCTGGCCTAACATTTTCTACCAAGATGGCAACTCCACATACCATAGGTCACTTGCGTGCTCCAAATCTGCGGTCATTGAACTTATTTCGAACATGGTTCAATTTAAATTCGAAAAGGTTCTAAAGTTCGATTTTGTGTTTAAATGCCACTTGTTGACTTGTTTTCACGTCAATGTAGGGATGGTTGGCCTTCTCCATGGTGATGTTGTAAAAACGCAACACGTTAAGATCTAAAGCTAAGGGCACAACCCGCCGTGCGTTTTATTTATTCGTACGTTTTTTGGGAGGCCACGTATGTCCGCCACGTTTTTCTAAAACTTCTTCTTACTTCTTACTGTTTAGGTGGCTACCATCATCTTGTTGATGTGTGGAAGGAATGGCAACAGCAGGGAGGACTGTAACGTTACAGGGCAGGCGTGTTGCCCCGGTGCCGGCTTGTACGGGGGTGAATCCGCAGCCGGAATGCAGAGAAAGTCAGTTTAGGTGGGGTCACACATGCGTGTATGTTCAAGTCCGTTTGAGGTGCGTATGAAGGTCTTAGTCTCTACCAGGCTCCACAGGTCGCGGGAAAAATGGTACAAATTGGACAAATATAGATACATAACATGCCAGATGAGTTAGCTGACCGAGAAGTATGGTTAGGGACCCAGCTAACTCGTCTGACATATTACCTGTTTACGTTTGTCCAATTTCTATCATTTTTACAACGACCTGAGGGGCCTGGTGGAGGCAAATACTCCCATGCGCGCCTCATGCGCACACAAATATATACGCAGCTGTGACCCCACCTTTTGCATGCACGTAAAGTGCTACGGCGTGTCTGCGTGCTCCCAAATCTGTTGGATTCCGTACGATTTCGTACGGAGGCGGTACTTACCAGTTACGGATCCCAAAAGACTGCCCACGTTTTGGCACGTAGACACCACGTAGACCTCCTGACCAAATTGTAGACCTGGATCGGATTTATGGATTGTGATTTTGATTTGTCTGCCGTCTTTCATGTTTCATTTGCATTTATATGTTCCGAAGTGTATGTCTATTTATTTTCTTTGTAATATGCTTTTATTTCCTTGTATGTAAATACTGGGCCCTATTGAAAACCAGTTTCTCTAAACTGAATAGGCCACACAGGCGTTTGAAAATAAACAAACAAAACGCAGTTTCACATACGGCGGGTTGTGCCCTTAGCATAAAGCTCGTACGTAAAGTAGCTTTACAAAAATATCCCCATCCGTTTCAGACACATGGGCTGTAGTTTGCACAGCACGTGCTTCACGTGGTCCACGTGCTTCACTTTGTCTCTACCGATCGATTTCTAAAAGTAACGTTACATCGTTACGTACGTGACGTTAACGTTGACGTTAGGCCGTGGCACGTAAATTTTATGGATGACATCAGCGCACTCATTAATTTTCGCCCGATTTTGAAAAAAACAAAACAAGAATCATTTCCCGTCCAGAGATGGTGAACTTAGTCATTTTTTTAACTTAGTAATTTTTCTTTGTTTTATTTCTTGGAGTTTAGACATCCAGGCATAAGATAGGACAGATAGCAGTTATTCAAGTAATTCGATATGATTTTGGAAACGGTCAAACGTTTCAGATAGCATCTGACCCACTGCCTTTAGTCAGTTATGCTCTATTTTGTTCATTTGTGCCTCCCCTCCTTCATTCAGGAACTCAGATCAGTCCAAGACATCAAGCTTTTTTTATTGAGGTCACGGGGGCAGAAGGCTTGGGTCAAACAAGGATATTCTTAACATAGGCCCAGATAGAATGCATAGTCCAAGTCCAAATATTCACTGAACGTTATATAAAGAATGGATGAAAGACCTTTATTGTACATTTATGCTCCAACAAGTACAGGACGTAGCGATAAGGCACAATTTCATCTACAGAGACGTCGTGCTTTTTTGTGTACGCAGCATGACATTGAATGATGCGTGCATATTTAGACACTTCTCAAATAGACTTTTGTACCTTAGATTAATGATCAACACGTCACCTCTAGCAGCTCGGGAGTGAACTGACATGCGGATAGACTTAGTCTACATCGCAGGCTCCTCGCCGGGCTCTCCGTGGTGCATGTTCAGCGGCTGTTTTTCTTAGTCTTCAAGCCCAA
Source organism: Branchiostoma floridae (assembly GCF_000003815.2). Lineage (NCBI taxonomy): Eukaryota > Metazoa > Chordata > Leptocardii > Amphioxiformes > Branchiostomatidae > Branchiostoma > Branchiostoma floridae. The sequence continues at coordinate 3,091,047 of NC_049979.1, forward strand.
ACCGGGGCCCGGCCAGGATGTTTAAAGAAACGAAAAATTGAAATGTATACCTTGAAATATACACATATCATGCCCATGATTCTTATCTTGACATTTGGTGTATTTTTATGCCTTTTATATCATATTTTTCGCTCCCAAAAGCTGCCCGGCCGGGCCCCGGATTGGAAATGTAACCTAAGCCTAATCAGGTTTTCGTCAGAACTGATCATGATACATTAATAGCGCAAAAACAAATGATAACGTTACGTTCATAGACGTGGTTTGGCGATGTTTACTGAAAATCGAATGCCTACAAATAAACCTCAAGCCCATAACTTAACAAACCCTGCACCACAAGACGGGGATACATGTATCTATATCTACAGGGCGCCAAAATATACCAATATCAAATCAAAGATCTGCATGGGGTGATATATGGCCAGCTCCTATTCCAGACACTAGAGTCCATTCCAAGACACCATGAGGGTTTTTAGGCGATATTTGTAATTAGTCTGAATTATTTTGAGTAAAAGAATATCTGAGCCACAATAATTAAATTATTTTCAAAAAATTGACTAAGAAAATACTCATTTATTTGAATTTCTTTGAATATTTTAGAAACATTTTGAAAGTAACTGTACAAAAATATCTTTATTTAGAATAATTGTGAAACCTCTCTGTGATTATTTCACATTTACAAATATTTACAAAAAATGGTAAACCTGGCCAAATGGTAAAATTAGTTTATTGCCCCCATAAAAGTAAGCCCTATTGTTGCATCTGTATATTTTTAGATTTCACTGCTGGGCACTGGTGGATCCTTTGTGATGGGCCATTGTTGCATGGCACCCAACCCAACCATACTTTGCAAGAATGTGTGAATTGCTATCTTCACAGCCCACCGAACCATTTACAAAAAATGGTAGAAAATGGTAAATAATGGTAGAATGCTGTTATCATTATTTAGAAACCATTAGAAGTATCCAATTCCACACCATGAATATTTCCAAAGTTTTACAGGACCAGGGAAATATTCATAAAGTTGAAACAGTGTTAAAAATATTTCTGAAGTATCAAATGTCCTAGACATATAATTACAAAACTTTAAAATCAATTCTAAACAATGGCAACAAACATCCGCATGGTGTCTTGGAATGGACTCTATCATGTGTTCTTTTATTTTTACAATTTCGTTCTGTTTTCTGATCGGTTAACGTTCCCATGGGATAACATGCACTTACAGATTAATACTAGTACTGTAAATACTGGAATTTGCATGGTCCCTTTCCCCATACGAAATGCCCTCGAAGAAGTCTGTAGTTGGAGGCTATCAGGTGGCCTACGTGCGTAGCCCCACCGAGAAGCCTGTAGTTGGAGGCTATCAGGTGGCCTACGTGCACTACTCCACGGAGAAGCCTGCAGTTGGAGGCTATCAGGTGGCCTACGTGCACTGCTCCATGTAGCGCGCTTGTTCTTGAAGTGGGAGGGAGGAATGACGTCATCAATGTTGTATAATTGGTCTATTTTGAGTCCACGGGAGAACTTGAACCCGTCACAAAACCGGCCATAAAAGTAGCCGACTTGCTGTATTACTAGCTCAGTCTAAGTAAGTCCAGTCTGGGAAAATAAAGTAGCCCCAACTACCAAGGTGTATGTGAATACGATAGAACCAAAAGTGTGAATGACATGCTAGACCCAACATGTCGACTTATTTATATCTATTGAAATTTATATTACGTTATGTCTGTTTGGTGTACTGTAAGTAGTTGTTATAGACCTTACGAAAGTTGCAGTCATTTTTTTCGTGTTATTAAAGATTTCTATTCTATTCTGTGAATCTTAAATTACCTTTAATCGATCTCACCTGACTCATGATGAAACGTATTTGAGATGAAAGCTTGTTAATGACTGTACGGACGAAAAATAACAACGTCGGTTCGGACGTGCAAGCTTTCCTGCCCTGATTTGGTATTGGTTGGGCGGACTACTTCTTCGCAGCCAGGGACTGAATTGCATATCTCCGAGCAGATCATACAGTGGCATGCATAAGATACCAGAGGTGCCCGTTTGACTCCCTTTGGCCGGCTCCACTCCTTGGCCAGCTTTGATACTATCTTATGGCACCAGGTAGGATCTGCTTGGAGATTACTGAATTGCTAGGAGCTTATGGGGGGGGGGGGGCAGCTTTGGGGGCTATATCGCAAGGGTCTGTCAGGCCATACATATCATTTCGTAGTATAGATTTATGATACAATGTAGCCTCCCGTGACCAGGACTTGCTACGGGGGTTATGGGGATGGTAGAATTCCAGAAAAAAAAATCGGGAAAAAATCTCCAACTAGATCCACGGTGCGTAATGTATAGTATCAAACGCCCGTTTGACTCCCTTAGCCGGCTTTACTTCCTGGCCAGCTTTGATACTATCTTATGGCACCGTACGATCTGCTTGGAGATTTGAGGTTACTGGCGTGAAGGGGTATTCCACTCCAGAAGCGAGTGTTATTTTCTGATAGATGATATTTTGGAGGGATACAAATGCACCCGACTTTTCGCAAAGTTATCTCATTTGTCTTTTCGACAATAAACCCAAGCAACCCCATGCGGCCCCGCTCCTAATGTACTGCGCCGTATACTAAGTCCAATACAGTATGCTTCGGCGACTTTAGTCACACTTCCTCGCTATTAATAAACGCGGTTGTCGGGATGAGCTTGAATAAGCAGTCAAGTGACTATTACACATTCAGTAGGGAGATACAAAGTTTCAAGACTATCTCATCTTGGAATACAGACATCTGGGCACTTTAGTATAAGAAGTTGAAAGTAGGTAAACGTAAAATGGCGACGCCAAAACTGTTTGTGTGACCGACTTCGGTACAACGGTCACGAGGGCAACTAAGTTGAGCAGTTGAGTGACAGTCAGACATTTAGGAAGATACACACAAACATTGAAGACTAGCGATCCTCAGAATACAGAGATTTGGTCCCTTTCATGGACCATTCTTCTTGGACCATCTATGCTAATTGTAATTGGAATTATGATTGACGAAGTTTAATTGCAAGTTCGTGCCCGAGGGCTAATTGCAAGTACATGGTATGGACATAGTAGATATACAAGTGATAATGGATAGTTATGAACAATAGTCTACTCTAATACTAGTGTTGGCTATTTCTAAACAGGTTGGGTTTGACTTCTTTTTTTGGAAGCATAGGGAGACGAAAAGCCCCACCTTTTCTACAATTTGTGGGTTCTGCGATTTCAAGAGAAAAGTGATTATAATTAATAGCCATTTCTGGAGTGGAATTCCCCCCGAGGCTGAATAAAGGCCCTATTGTAGCAAAACTCGATTGCCAGGCAACTTATTTTCCCTATCATAGCCATCGTAGTCAGTCATGAACAGTATAGGCTAGAAGCATGTACGTATTTCTTAACCTAATTCATGAATGAGACCTTATAGCTGTTATCACATGGTACACACGCAGTTAAACACATTACAAGAGAAACCAAAGAGATCGTACCTGTGCTGTAGATCTGTGTTGTGATAATGTGGAAGATTCTTTCCCGACCTGAGTGTTTATATGGGAAGTCCTATATGGAAGCATGATAACAGTAACAGTTGATAACAGTCCTCTGTTGAAATATGATAGAACTTTTTCAGGTTTTTACCCCCCAGTTCTGTTTGGTCGACCCCCCCCGTCGACGCCCCCCCCCTCCCACGTTACCCCCAACGAGCCCCTCCCTCCCCGGAGTCGTTCCCAAACCGCCCCAAACCCTGTCTGTAATCTTAAGGGTAGTTGCCACCAAAACGTAACGAGGAAGCTGCCGCGGTTTCTGTAATATTGTGAGATGTCCCGCGCTGTCATGTGACAGGTGAAGGTGCCAACACTGTACTGGCTAATGCTTTTCGGGAGCTAGGAGGACGTGTTATTTTGGAGAGTATCAATGCATTTAAAAATGCACATCATGTACAGGAGCACTTGAACTAGCCTCCATAGCAGGCTTTCTGGGGCCTTTTTTGGCTCATAATACACTTTTGCTGGTCATTTTTGTTTGTACTGGGTCGCTGATTGCTGCATGGCCGGCAGTCAGAAAAAGCCAGCAATCAGCGACCCAGTACAAACAGAAATGGCCAGCAAAAGTGTATTATAAGCCAAAAAGGCCCCAGAGAGCCTGCTACGGAGGCTACACTTGAACGGACAATGGCAACTATTAAACAGGCTGTGAACATAGTGTATGTGTCACTGACGAAATATAGTGGATACTATCTGAAACGCCTGACCGTTTCCAAAATCATATCCAGTTGCTTGAGTAACGTAACTGTTTTTTGGCGTATGGTTTATTTGTTGTAATTTCGTATGAATATAAAAAAGTAGTATTGGAACAGCTAACACTCGTTTGCCAGGTCATTTTTATTTTCATCTTTTCGCTGAGGTCACGACAGGAGACAGAGATAGAATTAGCTTACGCAGTTTACGTGCACCAAGACTTGGCAACGCCTTCTACTACAGCCATGCCAACTGTGGAACTCCCCTCCACCCAACACATGTAAAGCTTCTTCTAGATCTGTCTTTATTCAAACAAAAGCCTGGATCTCGCTTGGGGACCCGTTTTCTTTGTACAAACTAATAAAGGTAGTACTTACGCCACGAAATGTCTTACTGACTTACAACAGTTCAATTCAGTTTATATGGCGATTCTATAATTATCATCATGAAGTGCTCACTCACTCCCATTGTGATAGTCTGATGAGCTATTATACATGTCAGAAAACACGGGAAAACGTGCAGCACGTAAGCTGTGTACTTCAACAGTTCCAGCGCTACGCTTAAAATTGCACGTACGCCAGTTCGCTTTACTCTTAGCTTAGTCTCCCACTTATTTTCGGGTTTTGGGAGCTACTTCTTGTCTATTCCTCTTTTATTTTGTAAAATAAAGTCGTCAGACTGTGGATGGGAAACGAGCGTGGGGCCTAAGGACAAAAATGTGCTTTCGGTTTGGGTGTGGGGCCGTGTGGCGCAATAGGCAGGATGTTCGATTCATAACCAAGAGGTCCCGGGTTCGAATCCTTTGATGTGCCACCGATCTTGTGCCCTTGGGAGAGACACTTTACACGACTTTCCTCAGGTGAAAATGAGTCCCTAGCTTCGATTAGGGTCGTACCTGGGATAGGACGTTAAATGGAGGACCCGTGTTTGAAGCACTAGTACTTTGAGCACGTTCAAGATCACACTGCACACTGCGCTGAAAAAGAGTAGGGGTTCTTCCCGATGTGAGTGGTTCAAATACATCTGTCCGGATATGCAGCTTGCACTGCGCAGTACAAACCTGGTGTGTTACGCCATGAGGCGGTTTACCGGGTATGTAAAGCATACAAACAAAATACACGATCAACCCTAGCAAAAGCCTGCTGTGGGAATATCGTGCAAACCGTGTGGCGAAGTAGACAACAAAAGACTCTTCTTTTATCGATCGGCCGCAGCGACACCGTCAACGCAGCATACCGCAGTCAAGTGAGATGCCCGCTTTATAACTCGACTGATGAGATGGTATATAGATACAGATACAGAAGCTGGTGTGTTACACTGAAGGACGGTTATACCGGCTTTATAGATACAGATTCAGAAGCTGGTGTGTTACGCCGAACAGCGGTTATACCGGCTATGTAGATACAGATACAGAAGCTGGTGTGTTACACCGAAGGGCGGTTATACCGGCTATATAGATACAGATACAGAAGCTGGTGTGTTACACCGAAGGGCGGTTATACCGGCTATGTAGATACAGATTGAGAAGCTGGTGTGTTACACTGAAGGGCGGTTATACAGGCTATATAGACACAGATAGAGACTATTGTCTCCCGAAAACTCCAACATCTAATTGATCAAATACTCGTGACGTGGTCTTTACCGTAGTATTGGGGACTAGGTGTATTCAGTCTGATGACAAATGTACTGCGGACCACTCTCAAAATGACTCAAGTTGCCCGCTGGTCCTGCTTCCTTAGCCGAGGCGCCGACTGGCGGGTTGTTGCGGTACAGCATAACGTGCCTGTTCGGATGGCGAAATCAGCACCGCGGTCAGGGCACAGTCTTTTCACTTGACGCCGGCCTTAACCTGCTATCGATATAACTTAGGCCACATTGATTTGATTCTATGGATAACATCCCATGGAAACCCCAAACCGATGCGAGCGTGCAAATAAAAAAGTTGGCCGAAAAAAAAGGTGCATTCATTGTGAAATAAGTATATGTTTGTTATGTGGTTAGGTTGAACAAAACACTTGACGCACAGAATATGGTGCACCAAACAATACATACTTCATAGTTCTTTTTCCACATCTTCTTCTTTAACCTTGGAATTGAAGTTGGCATTCAATGACAGTAGTGTACGTTTTCCGCTATCATTTCTGAAAACTACGGTATATATACATAGTTTTGCAGCTGCTTTGTAAGATTTGCAGTATGGTTGAAAACATTCTTGCGCGTGGATGTCATAAAATCGTGATAATATCGATTTATCGTATAATAATACCGCAAGACATTGCCGCGAGAGTCAACCCTGGGTGGGAGGGTGGAACAGCGAACCTACAGGTCATTTTTAGGCCTCACCAGTTTGATTTTGTCGTTCTTGCAATTGGATATTTCTTCTTCTGTTTTGATGGGCCTCAACCACAAGATACTTATATTCTGGTGTCAGTTGAGAAAATCCTTGAGAACTACGAATATTCTTGACTTCCGATTTGTTTTATTCTGCCCTAAACGTAATCCAGTCTTGAGTGCTGATCTTGTGGCTCCGTTTTGGTCTGTCAGAGGATGCTACTTTCCTTTTTTATCTTCCCAGTCAACTCGATTCATTTCCTAAAGAAATCCAATAACCGAGAAACTATAGATAACCGTGGCCCAAGGGACGTTTTCGTGAAGTGTCTCTATTCTTCATCCTGTCTAGAGACGTGCTAGAAAAATGAGGAGAATTAGAAGCGATGATATGTGTAATGATGTGTTTTTATGTGATTTACAGCAAAAGCAATGGTGGTGTAACGCTCATGGTCTGATGGAAACTCAAATCTTCTGCACGTTTGCCAGAGGGAAGGGTTTCAGGAAATGGGACGGTTATAAGAATTAGAAGTTCCCGGATCGGCCTGACATATGAAGAAAAACGTCTCGTCGCATCTTGCGTCGTTCCACTTGTCTTTCCAGGCTTTCCTGTAGGCGTAATGAACGCAATCTTCAGCGCCGTCATAGTTGTCCGGTTGTCCCGGAGCCCAGGAATTATACGTCCCAAGTGCAGAACCATCCACCCACTCAAAGCTTCCCTCTTCGCGCTGATCGCGCAGGCCGAACCAGAAGGCCCAGAAGTCCAAATCGGCGCCCACGGGGGTGTACAAGGAGATCAGAATGGCGTTAGCCACAGCGTCTCGGGGCATGGCGAGGGTGCCGCCGTCTTCACGACAGGTCGCGGCCGCTTCGCTGAAGTTCTTTTTGGTGTCGAAAGCCTTGTAGCAGATTCTGTGCCACGTTGTGTAACCGTTGGGGCAAGACGCTAGAAAAGATTTTGCAACAACAATAGGATAAGAAGAAATGAACGGAAGTGATGTAGATAAATGCAGCACAAGTCATAACATCTACTTAAACAAAAGTTCTTTATTTTGTATACTTATATTAGATACCAGTAGATCTAATAACAGTCAGTAAAATATGATGTTGAAACAGAAACATGTACACGTAAGTACATATTGATCATACAAATGATATCATAATCAATGGAACAAGATGTGCTTAATTTACTAATGCAAATTATCCTACAGGTATAGGTATTACTGACTGCAAAATGATGTAAGATAATCAACATTAATTACATTAAGATAATGGTAGCCAGTGCCCGAAAATGTCCTGTATACTAAATAGTATACATAACACCAATCTTACCTGGCACCTTACTCATCTCGTGAAGACGCTGCTCCAAGGTGGCGGTCCGGTTTCGCTCCTTGTCCAGCTCGCGCGTCAAGGCATGAACAGCTGTGGACAGTTGGCGCATGTCATCTTGGCCTCGCTTCAATGCGTCAACAGATGCAGACAGTTGAGATATTTCCTTTAAAATGTTTGTCAGAAATCCAGAATTTCAAATGTAAGAAATGAAGTGAGGAAAAATGTCTTGACAGCCGAAAGAAAGTGTCAGAAAGCTTGTTAGTTGGCAATTCACATTACAAATTGTTTTACCTCTTTATTCATGAACATAAGGGGGAAGATTCCCACAACGACCAGGCTTAGCAGCAAGACCATGCCGGCCGCCATGCAGCTGCTGTGGGAGCGGATGAAGCTACAGAGAGCACGGCGGTCGATGAATCCACCCAAATAAATGTGGCCTGTATAAGGATAGGAGCATCAACTTTACGTTACTGACGATAGCCTTTATTGTACATTCATACCTTACCAGGCTAAGCACAGACATACAAAGGCCGTAATAAAGTACACATGGTGACATTAAGATGACTTCTAACACTAATCTAAAACGTGTGTTCTAAAGACTGACCAAACAAGGCAAGAAATAATTCAAATGGCACATGCACTAAAGCCATACCCACATCGAGATTTGGGACAACCCTGACTTATTGTCAACGAAAGTTCCACGACCTTCGTACCCTGGGAGACATCCGGGATCGGGCAGCTAGGACAGTTTACTCGGTGGCCCAAGACAGGCCCGCCGAGCTCCTATTAGCGCTACGGGGAGTTTAAGCCCGATTAGGTCCACCTGCCCTAGTGTAGCGATAACTCCTTCGGGCTTAAACTCCCCCGGAGCGCTAATGTGAGATCGGCGGGCTGACGGCCTTCGCTCCCCGAACAAAACTCGCTAGATGCCCGGTCCTGTCTGGCTTTCAGGGTACGACCTTCGCCAAATGATCCTAACCTTTACAACCGCTTTGTTCATTGTGTTTTTCATTAATTATGCAAATAAGGTTCTCATTTGCATAAGTTATATTACTTGATCATCTCCACCAAACAACAGACGTACACAATCTATGTTAAGAAAGAAGGCTTTTATAGCATTTGCATTCACTTTCTATGTAAATGTGGTATCATCGCAGATGACTGTCTTATCTACCGACCTATAGATTCAGAAGAAGACCAAGAAGACCTTCAAAAAGACCTAGGCATACTATGTGCTTGGTCAGATAAAGGGCAGCTCAGGTTCAATGTAAAAAAGTGTTGTATCATTCATGTGCATAAGTCCAAACATAGATTACTCTACATGTATACAATGTTTGCAGAACCCCTAGAAGTGACTACCCAGCACCCTTACCTGGGGATCATTCTCTCACATGATCTACAATGGATCAACAACATCACAGCCAAGGCAAATAGCACACTGGGATTTCTCAAGAGGAATATAAGGGGGGGGGGCTGATAGACAGGTGAGATCAAAGGCATACACTAGCTTAGTAAGACCCAAACTGGAATACGCTTCTACAGTCTGGGATCCATGTAGACGTCAATACGCACAGTCAAATGTTTTAGAAGATAAGATCGAATCAGTACAGAACAGGGCAGCCAGGTATGTATCCAATGATTACAGAACCACCACCAGTGTGTCCCAACTCAAGACCAACTTGGGATGGCCTACTCTCACTAAAAGAAGACAACACGCACGTCTGACCCTCCTATACAAGGCCATCAATGGCCTGGTAGGCATTCCCATCCACGATTATATTATAAGGAACAAGAATCCCACCAGAGGCAATCAACATAGATACTATACATTCTCATGCAGAACAGACACCTACAGATTTAGTTACTTCCCCAGAACAATACCACAATGGAACACCCTACCACCACAGCTTGTCACATCTCCATCACTGACAACCTTCAAGACGGGGCTGGCCCAACACATGGGCCTCCCCGTCCCCCACATGTAGATACATACCATTAGTGCGGCCATCACCTCACCTTTTTGTTTTGTTGTTACTTTTTGATGCACTCGCTAGTTTTCTGTTTCGGAGCACCACCACCACCACCGGCCGCACTAGTGCCGTGCACCTCGTTTTTCTCACCTGGGCGGGATGCCCCTAAAAGGGGCTTTGCCCAGTACAGCATAGAAATAGAAATCTCACTGCGAGATACCACCTTTAGGCCGCGGACTTCACGGCCGGACGATTCAAGGTGTAACAGTGTTTCAAGCTACGT